>NC_069505.1:592908138-592958138 GCF_027579735.1 Bombina bombina | reverse complement strand
GCGTACACCTGCATTACAGATGTGACAGCCGTTATGTCTGGGGGTTGGGTTTGTTTCCAGGCTCTTGCTATCGTCAGTTTCGTGGCCGCTAAGACAAAGATGACCAATTTAGAGACATGGGTTGGGACGCTCCTCGGGAAAATGTGTAAAAGAGCGATTGCAGGAGTTAGTGGGATAGATAGCCCCAGGTTAGCACAGAGGGTTTCTACCTGAGTCCAGAGAGGTGCCAGCTTTGGGCAATCCCACCAAGTATGCATGTCTGAGCCCCTTTGCATGCATTCCCTCCAACATAGAGGAGGCGCTGTGGGGAACATCTGTGACAGCCTTGTGGGAGTATAGTACCATTTTAGGAATAATTTCATGTAAGCCTCTAGTGTATTTGCACAGTGTACCGTCTTTTTAGTCAACGTCATGGCTATGGATAGATCTTTATCTGAAATTGGTCTGGATAAATCACCCTCCCAGGCCCTTATCTGCCATGGTCTGTCTTTGTTAGTGGACGACTGTAGAAGATCGTAGTGAAACGATATGAGCCTAGGGGTCTTGATAGGGAGTTGCCATAGCTTTTCCCAATTAGTCAGGGGTCTGTTTAGGGTTTTGGGGAATCCCCAAGATGTCATAAAGGCGTAGAGCCTCGAATATTCAAAGGAGGCCCACGGGGGGGGCTCTGGGATTATGGTACTGATATTATGAGGTGAGATTAAGGTGTCCGAGGGGTACACACAGGAGACCACTTTGAGGTTTAAGTCCCTCCACTGCTGTATGTGTGTATCAGGAAGAGCCGCCAGTAAGGCCGGTATAGATTGAATGGGAGATGGGTGTGGGGCGATGTCACGGATGTTTCTGAGGCTATACCAGACTTTCAGATTGTCTCTGATAATGATATTTTGTATTCCTAAGCTGTCAACACAATGCTTAGGGATCCAGGGTAAGTCTGCCAATCTTAGGCCTAGGGGAAGGTTCGAAGTTTCTATGTTTTTCCAGCCCTGCTGTTCCCCCTTATCCGCCCATGCCGTGATATGAGAGAGCCTGGCTGCCTCGTAATATCCACGTACGTTAGGCATTGCAACTCCTCCATATTCATATCTCTTTTGGAGAATCTTTGCCGCTATCCGGGGCCTGGACTTATTCCAGATATAGTGTTGCCCAAGAGATTGGAGCTTGTCTATAAAAGCAGTGGGTACATTAAGAGGGATACAGCGGAAATAGTACAGAATTTTTGGTAAGATCGTCATTTTGAAGGATGCAATGCGGCCCAGCCACGAAATTTCTTTAAGGCTCCACGAAGATGTGAGCTCAGTGACCTCTTTAATGAGGGTTGTGTAGTTAATAGAGATAACCAATTTCGGGTCCGGACCTAGCTGTACCCCTAAGTGCCGAATGGAGGTTCGTGACCATTGGAAGGAGTACAGTGTTTGTAAAATTTCCAATTCAAACGCTGGCATGCTTACCGGTAACGCCTCTGTTTTGGTGACGTTAACTTTGTAGTAGCTGTGGGCTCCGAACTCAGAGATAATATCAAAGAGTACTGGCAGGGAGCCTATTGGGTTTGTTAAGAAGAGCGTGACATCGTCCGCGTATAGTGCGATCTTCGCAGTAGTGCCTCCAAGCTGGACCCCTCTTACTGCAGGTGATTGTCTAATAGCCTGAGCTAAAGGTTCAATGGCCATGGAAAAAATTAGAGGAGACAGGGGGCATCCTTGTCTGGTGCCGTTGGTGATATATATTTCCGGGGAGGCAAACCCCATACCTTTAACTACTGCTGAGGGACAAGAATACAGGGCTCGAATTGCTTTAATCACGATCTCTGGCATGCCAAATTGAGCAAGCGTATGCCATAGGTATTCCCATCTGACCCTGTCAAACGCTTTTTCTGCGTCTAGCGACAGGGCCAGCATGGGTGTCCTCAGTCGGGAGGCTTCTGTGAGTATGTTCAGCGTTTTCCGAGAATTGTCTGGGCCTTCTCTGCCGAACGTGAAACCAACTTGGTCTGTATGAATCACCTTTGGGAGCAGGCTATTGAGGCGGTTAGCCCATAGCTTTGCATATAGCTTTACATCACCATTAATCAAGGATATTGGTCTGTAGCTCGTACATTGTGAGGGGTCTTTATTTGGTTTCGATATGGGCAAAATTACTGCTTGCAGGAATTCTTTATGGAATGAGCCTGCCTCTCGGGCCTCCGAAAAGACCTTGAGGAGGATCCCCTGGAGTTCCGGTTTAAACAGTTTATAGAAGGCTGTTGGGTACCCATCAGGACCTGGAGCCTTGTTATTTTGGGAGTGTTTAATGGCTAAACTAAGCTCATTTAGGGAAAATGGGGCTTTAAGTGCCTCTCCATCCTCATCTGCGATGGATGGTAGGCCCAGCTTCCGTAAGAAATGTACCATTTCACACGAGGAGGACTCTTTAGCAGTCATCGAGGGCTTGAGGTGATACAGGTTAGAGTAATATTCCGCAAACGTCTCCCCAATGTCCTTAGGTGAGTAGACCGAGCTGTCACCTCTCTGGAGTGATAAGATCCTACCCGCCGCTGTCCTGCATCTTAATTTATGAGCAAGGAGGGTTGAGGCCTTATTACCTTGGCAATACATCAGCTTCTGGAATCTAGCATAAGATTCTTTAACTCTTTGCAAGTCTCTATCTGCCAATTGCGTTCGCAATTCCTTAATTTTATCAGCGAGGTTTGTAGCTGGGGAGTTTTTATTCTCCTGCTCTACAGCGCGAAGTTCAGCCATGAGGAGGCCGACAGGCAGACCTGCTTGACGTCGTAGCATCGCCTGCCGTCGAATGCAGATCCCTCTGATGTAAGCTTTCAGAGCAGCCCAAATAGTTTGGGAGGACATATCCGGGGTTTCATTTATTCTTAGAAACTCAACAATAGAGGCTTGGAGGGACATTCTAAACGTTTTATCTTGAAGATTAATAACAGTTTTATTGATAGTGATGCAGCTTCCTTTCAGTGGCATTTTTACATCACAGCGCATGGTTTTATTGATCTATTTGTTTATCAGTTTATTTTTAAATCTATTTTTATTGTGGAAGTGTAAGGCTTAAATTTAGTCCCTTAATTAAGATTTGGTTATTTATCTTTATATAAGTAAGTGATGTGATGGTTTTTAAGTGTCTGTGATGAAGCATTCTGTGATGCACGAAACGTTAAGACTTTCATGTCCCCTCCAAATGTTGTTATTTTTTTTGTTTTGTTTTTAAATGTGTTAGTAAATTCTCATGTTTTAATATTTTGTTCAACTCAAGGGGTTTAGTTATATATTTTTACTCAGTATAAGTTTGTTCACAGCAATAACGGTTAGTGCTCTTGGAGCTGTGACAGATCTGTGTAGCAAGAGATGTGAAGATTATATAATATCATATAATGTAGTTACTGACTGAAATACAATATATGCACCACGCATAACATAAGCAGGGTGTCTTAGCAATCACTAAAAACACTTTTGTGGGCTTTTTGCTTATGTGTGACCACATGCTCATGACAACGCCTTGTAATAGCCATTTTAATATGAGATATGATTAGCTGAGGACATATCCGAACTACTCGCTTTATCAGCCCATTTTAATGGGCGTCCCAGCTTCACTTCTCTGACAATACTAAACTAAACTGAGAGCTTCTACGTAAGACAGAGATAATGCATTCATGATAAATAGATAGGTGATAGATAGATAATCTGTAGACAGATATTTGTAGATAGATAGTGTGATGAGAGCAGGAGGTGATGTCACTAGTTTGGGGGCGGGGCTTAGGTCCGGTGTCTGTGTCGCAGTTAGTTTAGTACAATCAACCTGACTAGATGTGTATTGTTATGCTCTGCAATAAAATAGAGTTGTACCATCATTGTGTCCTGCATATGTCCTGCATCTCATGACATGGTGTCAGAAGTTCTGGACTGTGCTTCTGTTCCTGATCGATTGCAATGTCAAAGTTTACCCCACCTGAGCCTTTTGACTTCTCTCAGCCTGCAGCTTGGCCCACATGGCGTCAGCGGTTTCAGTGCTTCAGGATTGCATCCAAACTGAACAAGGAGAGTGGTGAAGTACAAGTTAATTCTCTTTTATACTCTATGGGGAAAGATGTGGAGCCAGTGTTCAATGCTTTTACTTTCCAAGAAGGGGAAGAATTTAACTTTGAAATAGTTATGGATAAACTCAGTGCCCACTTTGTGCCCAAAAGAAATGTGATTCATGAGAGAGCTTGTTTTCACAAACGTAATCAGCGTGTGGGAGAATCTGTGGAGTCATTTGTGCGCAGCCTGTATGAATTAGCTGAATTCTGTGAGTTTGGTGTTGCTAAAGAAGAGCAAATCAGAGACAGAATAGTTATTGGAATTGCAGATGCTGAAGTCTCCCTGAAGCTGCAGTTAGAGCCTGATTTAACGTTAGATGGGGCTATTAGGATGGCCCGCCAGAGTGAACTGGTGAAAAAGCAAAGTGCTGATCTGAGGTCTGAGAGTATGGTGGATGAAGTGCAACAGTCTAGGAAAACTGCTAGTGAAAGGCACAGTGTGAGCGGTAGATCTAAAGTACTGGAAAGGCCTAGAAGTGGATGGGCGCAACATGCCCGATGCACACGGTGCTACCGGGCCCATGATCAGAGTGTTATATGCCCGGCCAGAGATAAAAGATGCAGAAAATGTAACAGAATGGGCCATTTTGAAGTGGTGTGTAAAACTGAATACATAAAGGAGATGCAGGTGGACGGTGACCAGGAGGGTCAGGAAGTGTCTTTTGTGGGGTCCGTTGTGGAACGGCCAAGCTCAGAGGAAGATTGTAAAGTTACTTTTATTGTAATGGGAGACAAAGTTGATTTTAAGATTGACACAGGAGCAGATATCACTGTAATGTCTTTTGCTGAATTTATGAAACTACCTTGACAGCCCCAGCTGGCGAAGGTTACTACAAATGTCCATAGTCCTGGCGGCCGCATTGATTGTGTGGGGAAATTTCTTGCCAGCTGTGAGTACAAGCAAAGAAAGTTCACCATGTGGGTGCATGTGATTCGAGGTCAGTGTGTTAATAATTTATTGAGCAGAAAAGCAGCCTGCGACTTGGGCCTCGTGGCCAGAGTGAATGAGATTTCCGAAGATATGTTTGGCGAATTGGGCCTACTGTATTGCAAACCAGTCCGTATAGCACTTAAAAGTGACGCAGTATTTCTACTCCTCGTAGAATTCAGTTCCCGCTCATGCCTCAAGTGGAGAAAGAGCTTATGCGCATGAAGTCTATGGGGGTTATTGAAGAGGTTGTTGAAGCGACTGATTGGTGTGCCCCCATTGTTCCAGTTGCAAAGAAAAACGGAAAGGTGCGCATCTGTGTGGACCTGAAAAGGTTGAATGAGGCAGTGAAGAGAGAGAGATTTGTGCTGCCGACATTAGAAGATATAGCTCCAAAGTTGGCTGGGGCGAAGTTCTTTTCCACATTAGACGCTTCTAGCGGCTTTTGGCAGATCCCCCTGGATCCAAAGTGCCGCAAACTGACTACCTTTATCACACCGGTAGGTCGGTTCTGCTTCTGCAGACTCCCCTTTGGGATATCCTCCGCTCCTGAAATCTTTCAAAGGGAAATGAGTTCTCTCCTGAGTGACCACGTGGGCACAGTGGACGTCATGGACGACATTCTAGTGTATGGGTCTACAGTGGAGGAGCATGATCAGCGTTTAAGTTGTGTGCTACAGGCTATCAAAGAGTCTGGGCTGAAGCTGAATAAAGAAAAATGTCATTTTAGGAAAACTGAATTATGCTACTTTGGACATATCATCAACGGGGATGGCATCAAGCCAGACCCCGAGAAAATTTGTGCTATTGAACAGATGAAAAGTCCTTCTGATGTACATGAGCTGAGACAGATATTGGGCCTTGTAAATTATGTGGGCAAGTTTCTTCCAGATTAATCAACAGTTTTACACCCTATCACAGAGTTGCTTAAGAAAGACGTTGTCTGGGTCTGGGGACCTTCACAAGAAAAGGCTTTCCTGCAGGCCAAGTCCCTGCTGGGGTCTGCCCCAGTGCTGGGATTCTACGACCCTTCAAAAAAGACTGTGGTTAGTGCCGATGCAAGCAGTTATGGGTTGGGGGCTGCACTCCTGCAGTTAAATGAGAATAAACTACAGCCCATCGCCTACTGTTCCCGCACACTGACGGCTGCGGAGTCAAAATACGCTCAAATTGAGAAAGAGTGCCTGGCTGCAGTTTGGGCCTGTGAGCGCTTTCAGCGTTATCCAGTGGGTTTGGAGAAATTTAGTCTGGAAACTGACCACAAACCGCTAGTCCCTCTAATCAACTCCTATGACATTGACAAAACACCCTTGAGATGCCAGAGACTTTTAATGAGACTGCTCAGGTTCAATGTTCAGGCAGTGCATGTGCCGGGGAAACAACTGGTTGTGGCAGATACACTATCCAGGCTCCCGCTGGCTGCTGCTGAAGAATCCTCCACAGAATCTGATGTGAAAGTGTATGTTTATTCAGTTCTGGTCTCTAAGTCCTTTTTTTCAAGGAAACTGGAAGAGATAAAGAAAGAGACATATTTGGACACAGATCTGCAAGAAGTTATAAGGTACATAAAAGAAGGCTGGCCCGAGAGCCGGGCAGCCTGGATGTCTTTAAATGCTTACCAGCCAGAGAGGTCGCAGCTCACGGAGCTGGAGGGGTTGGTGCTGTTCCAAGACCGCATTGTAATTCCTGTCAGCATGAGGAAGGAGATGTTGAACAGGATTCACGATGGCCACTTAGGCATTACAAAGTGCAGAGAAAGGGCAGCTACAGCTGTGTGGTGGCCTGGGATCAGCTCCGACATTGCAAATCACGTGTCTAAATGTGCCTTTTGCCGGGAACGCCGGCCTACTCTCAGAGAAGGGAGCCCTTGATGTCTACTCCGCTGCCTGCGGGGCCGTGGCAGAAAATAGCTGCTGATTTGTGCGAACTGCACGGGAAAAAGTTCCTTGTTGTGATCGACTACTATTCCAGGTATTTGGAGATTGCACCCCTGAATGATATCACAAGTCAGGCCGTTATCATTCGCCTGAAGAGCTTGTTCGCCCGCTGCGGCATTCCAATGGAGCTAGTGAGTGATAATGGTATGCAGTTCGCTTCTACAGAGTTCAGTGCTTTCAGCAGGGAGTATGACTTTGTACATTCCACGTCAAGTCCACATTATCCGCAGGCCAACGGAATGGCTGAAAGGGCAGTTCAGACAACAAAATTCATTCTAAAGCAATCTGTTTTCTAACCTATTTGTTTATATAATGTTCAAAAACAAAAATGTTGTGGTATACTCTGTTTGTGTACCTTGTTATTTGTTATATGCAAATGTATGCTTCGCCTTTGAAAAAGGGGAAGATGTGATGAGAGCAGGAGCGAATGTCACTAGTTTGGGGGCGGGGCTTAGGTCTGGTGTCTGTGTCGCAGTTAGTTTAGTACAATCAACCTGACTAGATGTGTATTGTTATGCTCTGCAATAAAATATAGTTGTACCATCATTGCTGTGTCCTGCATATGTCCTGCATCTCATGACAGATAGATAGATAGATAGAGATGGATAATTTGTATATAGATATTTGTAGATAGATAGATGATAGATAATCTGTAGACAAATATTTGTAGATAGAAGATAGATGGATAATCTGTAGATAGATATTTGTAGACAGAAATTTGTAGATAGATAGATAGATAGATAGATAGATAGATAGATAGATAGATAGATGATAGAATGTAGACAAATATTTGTATAAAGATAGACAGTTAATATGTAGATAGATATTTGTAGGCAGATATTTGTAAATAAAGAAATATATAGATAAATAGAAGATAGATGGATAATTTCTAGATAGAATGTAGACAAATATTTGTAGATAGTTAATATGTAGATAGATATTTGTAGGCAGATATTTGTAGATAAATAGATGTTAGATAGATATGATGTTAGATAGATATATAGATAAATAGATAGATGTTAGATAGATATATAGATAAATAAATAGATAGACAGATCTCACATAGTGTTACAGGGAATGTAAAGAGATATGTGAGCATTACATGCATATAAAGATATTTAATATTAGCTAAAAGTAATACACAGTAACACACAGCAGCTGTGGGATTCTGTACCTTGTGTAACAACAGATACAGTCTGTGATAAGTCTGTTTTGCCTGAACACAAGCAACTCATTTTATTTATTTATTTTCTTTTTTCTCTAAGAAGCAGGACTACAACTACCATAAGCCTTTGCTGATGATCACAGGAGCCAATCAGTGCAGAGTTCCTGAAGGAGGTAAGAGGCGAGTGTGAGTTGAAATGGTTTGTGTACAAAAGGCCCAGAGCTGAGTTTCAGGGGAGTGAGGGAGAGTGGGGGTAGCAGGGACACAGGCTGAGGTCACTGGTGTGTACAGAAAGCTAGAGGGGGGGGGTGGGCAAGTGCAGGAAATAGGGGAATAAAGCAGTAGTTGTAATCACATCTATTGTTGTCATATATATATACATACACAGTTACAGTATACACACACTATATACTGTATATACATATATATATATACACACATACATACAGTTACAGGATATATACACATACATACAGTTACAGGATATATACACATACATACAGTTACAGGATATATACACACACTATATACTCTATACACATACAGTTACAGGATATACACACACACTATATACTCTATACACATACAGTTACAGGATATACACACACACTATATACTCTATACACATACAGTTACAGGATATATACACACACTATATACTCTATACACATACAGTTACAGGATATACACACACACTATATACTCTATACACATACAGTTACAGGATATATACACACACTATATACTCTCTCTCTCTCTCTATATATATATATATATTTACATACACAGTTACAGTATATATACACACACTATATACTCTCTCTCTCTCTCTCTATATATATATATATATATTTACATACACAGTTACAGGATATATACACACACTATATACTCTATACACATACAGTTACAGGATATACACACACACTATATACTCTATACACATACAGTTACAGGATATATACACACACTATATACTCTCTCTCTCTCTCTCTCTCTCTCTATATATATATATATATATATATATATATATATATATATATATATATATTTACATACACTTACAGTATATATACACACACTATATACTCTATATACATATATATATATACACACATACATACAGTTACAGGATATATACACACTCTATATATATATATATATATATATATATATATGTATATATATATATATACACATACAGTTACAGGATATATACTGTGTGTGATATTATTTATCTGTAGAATCCCACTCTATATACTTTATATACATACACACACATACATACAGTTACTGTATATATACTGTGTGTGAGATTCTTTATTATTTATATGTAGCAATAACATATTTACAGTGTGCCATATACATGCATGCAGAATCACACTCTATATACATTTATATTTTTATATATATATATATATATATATATATATATACACACACATACATACAGTTACTGTATATATACTGTGAGATTCTTTATTATTTATATGTAGCAATAACGTATGTACAGCGTGTCATTTACATGCATGCAGAATCACACTCTATATATTATATATACACACACATACATACATTTACAGTATATATACTGTGTGTGATATTGTTTATTATTTATCTGTAGCAATAACGTATGTACAGCGTGTCATTTACATGCATGCAGAATCACACTCTATATATTATATATACACACACATACATACAGTTACAGTATATATACTGTGTGTGATATTCTTTATTATTTATCTGTAGCAATAACGTATGTACAGCGTGTCATTTACATGCATGCAGAATCACACTCTATATATTATATATACACACACATACATACAGTTACAGTATATATACTGTGTGTGATATTCTTTATTATTTATCTGTAGCAATAACGTATGTACAGCGTGTCATTTACATGCATGCAGAATCACACTCTATATATTATATATACACACACATACATACAGTTACAGTATATATACTGTGTGTGATATTCTTTATTATTTATCTGTAGCAATAACGTATGTACAGCGTGTCATTTACATGCATGCAGAAGCACACTCTATATACTCTCTCTCTCTCTCTCTCTATATATATATATATATATATATATATATATAATATCAAAAAGAAAGAAATGAAAAAGAGAGAGAGAGATCAGAAAAATTGGAATAATAGGATTCCTTAGCCAGCACTTCCCATATAGTTACAATATAATTAAAGCAGATATTGAACACCTGAGGGAATATCAAAGACGCAGCAAAGACAAAGAATCAGAATGCACAAATATTATGTGAAATATATAAATGTATTAACTACCTTAGTCTAAAACATATACACAAACCATGTTACCCCTAAATATATTAAAAATACAAAACCATGGCAGAGAGAAACTCAAATAAGACGTCTATAATATGCATATACACACCAATAATAAAAATCGTATCAATATTTAGCCTAGATAATATACAATGGGCTTCCAAACCACAGATAGTTCCAATAACAAGTGTACATGTCAAATGCAGACGTCAAAGTTAGTACAGTCCAGCCATATTCAGCCAGTAATTCTAGTGCACGTTTAGATGGAGCAAAGAGATATAGCTCTTATAATAAGCAGTTAAATGTAGGTTAATGACTGTTTGTAGTAAGCAGTTCATGCAAGTTAGTCGTAGTCATACTGTATGTAGCAGCAAAGTGTGACGGAATTACAGTCCCATAATATCGTCATATATAAAGGGAAGACCAGAAATCTAGCACATGTCTATGCAGAAATTGTGGTTATTCAAGGAAACTCCTACTGAGAGCTGTACTTTCGCCCAAGGGTTCCTTTTCAGATCTCACAACTTCCCAAATGGTCTGTGTTCCAACGTGCTGCATGTAGTTTTAATCCTGCAAATGTTGTCTCCATACAACCCGTAATGCGGGAGGTTTTGCCTTCTCTCTAAGCGGTTTGTATTACAGCAGACTCCACTTTTACTCGGGTGGTCTCAGGTTTTCCCAATTACTTTACTAAATCAGGTTGTTCTTTGAGCTGGTTTGATTGAATCTTTAAAGATATATATATATATATATATATATATATATATATATATATATATAAAGGTGGCCCTCGTTTTACAATGGTTCAATTTACACCGTTTCAGAATAACAACCTTTTTTTCCAGTCATGTGACTGCTATTGAGAAGCAGTGCATTTATTAAAATAGCCAGTAGGTGGAGCTGTCCGCTTGTGTTGCAGCAAAGCCAAGCAAGCTGTAATTAATCATTTTAACCAGACCTGAGCTATCAAGCAGCTTGCAAAGGAACAAGATCTTCCTGTCTATAAATCAGTCCAGATTGGAATGCATAGAAAGAACTGTTTGCAGAAAAATGCAAGTGAAGTTTGTGTTGTGTGATTATTTTATTAGGTTTATAATGCTGTTTAGCAAATGTTTTTATTCATTTAACTTAGTTTAATTATATATTCTGTATTGTGTGGTTATTTTATTAGGTTTGTAATGCTGTTTAGCATTTACAGTCTTCATTTCAAAGCTTTAAAAATAATGTATTAGATGTTACTTATGACAATTTTGAGAGGAGCCTGGAACCTATCTCCCTCACTTCCCATTGACTTAAATTATAAACTGGGTTTCAATTTACAACGGTTTCGATTTACAACCATTCCTTCTGGAACCTAACCCCGGCGTAAACTGCGGGCTACTTGTGTATATATATATATTTATGTACACATTTTTTTCAATTTTTTTTCCAAAATATCATTAAAGAGACTGAGACACTAAAGTCAGAATTTATTTTTTATGATTCAGATAAAGCATTCAGTTTTAAGAAACCTTCCAATTTATTTGTATTATCAAATGTACAGTCTTTTTATATACACCCTTTTTGAGGCACCAGCTACTACTGAGAATGTGCAGAAGTTCATAAGGTATACGTATACTAGTCTGTGATTGGCTGATGGCTGTCTCATGATACAGGGGTCAGGCAAATAGGGGGAAAATAAATTTGTCAGAAAAAAAAAATTACTGCTTATTTGAAATTCAGAGTAAATGCTACTGCATTGTCTTTTTAGTATGCACTTGTTAAATATGCAATATTCTACTGTATTTAGTGTACATGAAAATTAAGATTCAGATAGAGCATATTATTTAAAAACAAATCCAATTGTGCAGTGTTTTTATATGCACACTTTCTGAGGCACCAGCTACTACTGAGCATGCTCAAAAGATCACACTGTATAAGTAAGTGATTGGCTGATGTTTGTCACATGATACAGGGGTTGGGGAAATTAAAGAAAAGTTTTAAATTTACCAGAAAAAAATCTACTCCTCATTTGAAATTCAGGGTAAGTTAATATTTATAAGGCATTTGTTGATTATTCAATTCTTTGGTATTTAACATGATGATACATTTACTATATCAGCTTTATAGCAAGATTAATTATAAATATAATAAATTCATATTTGTATTCATATCTTAAAAACAAAGGGAGAGCAAGACAAGTTGTATATAATCCTGATGAAACAGATACTTTATCAGCCAAGAAACGCGTAACTATGATAACAGTTTTAACACTGTGCCCTCCGGTGTTTGATACTCGACTCAGACCCCTTCCTTTGATGTCCAACTGATATGAATTTTTTCGGATCTATCCATTAGTCAGAGGTGGCTCTGAGGTGTATAACACATGTGCTCTTTAAAAAATGTGAGTGTTTTATATCCATTTGCATCCTGTTTTTGAATATCTTGTTCATGTATCCAAAAGAATGTGCACACCAAAGAGCCCAAAATGAATCCTAATGTTGGGGTGCAGTGTTATTCCCCAGATCAGGCTGTATAATTCACTGAAACCGCACACCTCTTGTCGCAGAGGATAAAATGTATTGCGGTATCATCAATACATACAAATAAATTAAGCATATATCTTGTATTATTCTATATCTTGTATTATATCTATATATGTAGATTAGACACCAAAACACTTGATTTTTCATCTATATGTCTGTAATAATATAACAAATATTCTTATGAATTTTCAGGGGTAAGCCATGCCGCGCTGCATCGTAAAAGGTTGTCCACACGCCACGACTAATAACTCTGTTTCCATAGGAGTGACGTTACACACATTTCCTTATAATTATGAAAAAATCAAGAAGTGGCTTCAGCAGATAGGCCAGGATTTTGGTAACCTCGATGCTTTTGCTGAATGTATTATGGATATAGAGAAATATAACAGTTTTCGTCTTTGCTCTGCTCATTTCACCCAGGACAGCTATATTGCACATGGGACTAAAATCTATCTGAGAACAGATGCAATACCAACGCTTTTTCCTGTAAGGGATTTTCCTACTGCTACAGAGGAAAATGTCATTTCTGCTACGTGCAAGCCTCCTCAAGTAGATCTCCAGACAAGGCATTTTTCTGTAGGCCAGATGGTGCAAACTGCCAATGTCAGCACCTGTACCGATCCGTACCATGCAATGAAAGATGCAAGCACATGCACCGAACCATACCCTTTATTATTAAAGACTGTTCCTTGCTATACACTAAGAAATTCATACTCAGGTAACGAATCTAAGTTTGCAATGAAAAGTGTCGGCACGTTTCAGCTAATTCCACAATTCGATGTCAGCACATCCACAGATCCTATGTTTGGGAAAAAAAATGCCTACACGTATGCAAACCTCCCATTTTCCTACGCAAACGGGCCGACTGCAGATAAAGTGATACAGTGGCCAGAGTACGAACAGAATTTTGATGGGGAGATCTGGAAAATAAAACATGATCACTTCTATGTCTCAAGCCGTCCTCCATCAACGAACGTCAAGAATCAGAAACCCGTAGAGAAAGTCAAACCTCAAGCTGATTCCTACCAGGAATTTGAAAGTGATACTTCTACTGATTCCACGTCGCTGATGAAGAAAATCATAAAAGAGGACCCCGACTACATACCTGAGGATGAATCAATGTCAGATACCGACACTTCCTGCGAAGATGATCTTCCGCTTGATGAAATGGTACAGTGCTGGAAATTTTTAGTATTTCATTCTCAGGGATTTGGGTTAATACTTTTAGGCAATTTATGTAAGCTTTTGTTTACTTCACCATACCCACTAAAATTCTCAATAGTCACATGTTTGTAAAAGGTGGATTATCAGTTTTGCATCAACAATCATTATAGGAGAATCATTCTTTGCAATATCTAAATTGAATCAGTGCTAAACCCCCTTAAGGGAAGAGAAAAGATTAGCCTTCCCCAGTCTCTCTCAACTGCACATGTGCAAACAGACGGCTAGATTAGTTTTGCGTTAGAGGCTATGCGGTGCTAAGGAGCAGTTTTCACTCAATGCTCACTTACATGCAGCGCTGGTATTACGAGTTTTTACAAACCCGTCGTTAAAAGACAAGAAGTGAGCGTTGAGCGCTCTCCAATACCAGCGCTGCTTAAGTCAGCGGTGAGCTGGTGTAACGTGCTCATGCACGATTTCCCCATAGGAATCAACGGGGAGAGCCGGCTGAAAAAAAGTCTAACACCTGCAAAACATCAGCGTAAAACTCACTAACGCAGCCCCATTGATTCCTATGGGGAAATAAAATGTATGCCTACACCTAACACCCTAACATGAACCCTGAGTCTAAACACCCCTAATCTTACACTTATTAACCCATAATCTGCCGCCCACGACATCGCTGACACCTAAATTATAATTATTAACCCCTAATCTGCCGCTCCAGACACCGCCACCACCTACATTATACTTATGAACCCCTAATCTGCTGCCCCCAACATCGCCGAACCCTACATTATATTTATCAACCCCTACTCTACTGCTCCCAATGTCGCCGCCACCTACCTACACTTATTAACCCCTAATCTGCCGCACCCAACGTCGCCGCCACTATAATAAACATATTAACCCCTAAACCGCCGCACTCCCGCCTCGCAAACATTAGTTAAATATTATTAACCCCTAATTTGCCGTCCTTAACATCGCCGCCACCTACCTACATTTATTAACCTCTAATCTGCCGCCCCCAATGCCGCCGCCACTATATTAAACTTATTATCCCCTAAACCTAACACCCCATAACTTAAATATAATTAAAATAAATAGAAATAAATATTCCTATCATTAACTAAATTATTCCTATTTAAAACTAAATACTTACCTGTAAAATAAACCCTAAGATAGCTACAATATAACTAATAGTTACATTGTAGCTAGCTTCCAATGATGGGGGTATACAGCACTATCAGTATCCAATGATGCACGGTGTGGGGGGCAGCTGCAATATCCCCTGGATATCAAAAGTATTCTTGTAGTAACACCAGCACCAGTATCTTGGTATAAAGTTTATACCAAGATACTGGTGCTGGTGTTACTACAAGAATACTTATTGTAGCTATCTTAGGATTTATTTTTATTTTACAGGCAAGTTTGTATTTATTTTAAACAAAGAACAAGGGGATGTGGGAACGCGCTGTACAAACAGCATATGAGAGGTAAAAAACTATATAAGGAATGTGGATTACACAAGAGTATAATATAAAAAAGTTTTATAAATGTATTACAATAAGCGATGCCGACATCTGATACAAAGTAAAATAGTACAATTAAAATAGGATAAGAATCAACATAGATTACAAAACATCAGTGTGTAGTGCTGTAAGTAACTATAAAAATAATAATATGTTGCAAAATGACACAATGTTAAAAATGTAACAGAGTCAATGTTACCGTCCTTTCACAATCAGGCCAGTGATTAGAGTGTCTGATCCAGCTGTTTATATGAATGCAGGTATAACTTGTGAAATTAAGTAGTAGGTAAGGTGGTTGAGACCAACTCTAATTCACAGAGTTGTTTTTTCTTGGAAATACCATCATACCCATGATCTACTTTCTTCTGTCCAGCACTGGAATCTGAATAATATGGACGCTGTTACAAACTTCACTTGCAATACATCTGCTTGACTTACATATGCGGTAGGTGCGGTGCATTGAGCCTCTTTAATATATGAATTGACTCTATATGCGTAATTCCCACCCATGACCCACATTTGTTAAAAGCAGTCTGATTCATTTTAACTTCAAAGAAACGAAGTCTGTCGTTGCTTATCATTACTCCTGCACTTTGACCTCCTGACCGGAACCGGCCCACAGCACGGGACATCCCGCAAATACGGCTGTGAATGTGTCTTTGAAATTTAACTCACAGTCATTGGATACAAGCCAGAAGATTCTGCAAGCTTTTCGCTGTTTTATAAACAACGCAGAGGGAATCACCCAAGTTATACCTGCATTTATATAAACAGCTGGATCAGACACTCTAATCACTGGCCTGATTGTGAAAGGACGGTAACATTGACTCTGTTACATTTTTAACATTGTGTCATTTTGCAACATATTATTTCTTAGCTACTTACAACATTACACACTGATGTTTTACATTTTATGTTGATTCTTATCCTATTTTAATTGTACTATTTTACTTTGTATCAGATGCCGGCATCGCTAATTGTAATACATTTATAAAACTTTTTTATATTATACTCTTGTTTAATCCACATTCCTTATATAGTTTTTTACCTCTCATATGCTGTTTGTACAGCGCGTTCCCACATCCCCTTGTTCTTTGTCTATTTTGATTTGATGTTAGGAGGTGCACTTACCTTTTGGGAATAGCATTTGAGATTTGAGCATTGAATCTTATACCTACCTTGTTTTTTTGTATTTATTTTAACTAGGTACAATAGTTATTAAATAGTTATTAACTATTTAATAACTACCTAGCTAAAATAAATACAAAAGTACCTGTAAAATAAAACAATAACACCTAACACTACACTATAATTAAATAAATTAACTAAATTAAATACAATTAAATAAATTACAAACAATTACCTAAATTAAATTAAATTATCTAAAGTACAAAAAAAACACTAACAGAAAATAATAAACAAATTACAGAAATTGAAACAAATTACAGAAATTTAAACTAATTACACCTAATCCAATAGCCCTATTAAAATAAAAAGCCCCCCCCCCCCCGTCAAAATAAAAAAAAACCTAGCCTAAACTAAACTACCAATAGCCCTTAAAAGGGCCTTTTGCGGGGCATTGCCCCAAAGTAATCAGCTCTTTTACCTGTAAAAAAAAAATACAAACAACCCCCCAACAGTAAAACCCACCACCCACACACCCAACCCACCAAATAAAATACTAGCTAAAAAAAACTAAGCTCCCCATTGCCCTGAAAAGGGCATTTGGATGGGCATTGCCCTTAAAAGGGCAGTTAGCTCTTTTGCAAGCCCAAACCCCTAATCTAAAAAATAAACCCACCCAATACACCCTTTAAAAAACCTAACACTATCCCCCTGAAGATCGACTTACTGGGAGACGTCTTCATCCAAGCCAGGCAAAGTGGTCCTCCAGACGGGCAGAAGTCTTCATCCAAGTCGGGCAGAAGTGGTCCTCCAGACGGGCAGAAGTCTTCTTCCAGACGGCATCTTCTATCTTCATCCATCCGGCGCGGAGCTCTCCATCTTCAATACATCCAATGCGGAGCATCCTCTTCTTCCGACGACTAAAACAGAATGAAGGTACCTTTAAGTGACGTCATCCAAGATGGCATCCCTTAGATTCCGATTGGCTGATAGAATTCTATCAGCCAATCGGAATTAAGGTTGAAAAAATCCTATTGGCTGTTCCAATCAGCCAGTAGAATGCAAGCTCAATCCTATTGGCAGATAGGATCAGCCAATAGGATTGTACTTCAATCCTATTGGCTGATTGCATCAGCCTGTAGGATTTTTTCAACCTTAATTCCGATTGGCTGATAGAATTCTATCAGCCAATCGGAATCTAAGGGACGCCATCTTGGATGACGTCACTTAAAGGTACCTTCATTCTGTTTTAGTCGTCGGAAGAAGAGGATGCTCCGCATTGGATGTCTTGAAGATGGAGCCGCGCCGGATTGATGAAGATAGAAGATGCCGTCTGGAGGACCACTTCTGCCCAGCTTGGATGAAGACTTATGCCCGTCTGGAGGACCACTTCTGCCCAGCTTGGATGAAGACTTCTGCCCGTCTGGAGGACGTCTCACGGTAAGTCGATCTTCAGGGGGTTAGTGTTAGGTTTTTTTAAGGGTGTATTGGGTGGGTTTATTTTTTAGATTATTGGTTTGGGCTTGAAAAAGAGCTAACTGTCCTTTTAAGGGCAATGCCCTACCAAATGCCCTTTTCAGGGCAATGGGGAGCTTAGGTTTTTTAGCTAGTATTTTATTTGGGGGGTTGGTTGTGTGGGTGGTGGGTTTTACTGTTGGGGGGTTTGTTTGTATTTTTTTTTACAGGTAAAAAAGCTGATTACTTTGGGGCAATTCCCCACAAAAGGCCCTTTTAATGGCTATTGGTAGTATAGTTTAGGCTAGGGTTTTTTTTTATTTTGGGAGGGCTTTTTTTTTATTTTAATAGGGCTATTAGATTAGGTGTAATTCGTTTAAATTTCTGTAATTTGTGTATTTTCTGTAATTTAGTGGGGGGGTTTTGTACTTTAGATAATTTAATTTAGGTAATTGTATGTAATTTATTTAATTGTATTTAATTTAGTTAATTTATTTAATTATAGTGTAGTGTTAGGTGTAATTGTAACTTAGGTTAGGTTTTATTTTACAGGTACTTTTGTATTTATTTTAGCTAGGTAGTTATTAAATAGTTAATAACTTTTTAATAACTATTCTACCTAGTTAAAATAAATACAAACTTGCCTGTAAAATAAAAATAAATCCTATTAGATATATTGTAGCTAGCTAAGGGTTTATTTTACAGGTAAGTATTTAGTTTTAAATAGGAATAATTTAGTTAATGATAGGAATATTTATTTTGATTTCTTTTAATTATATTTAAGTTAGGGGGTGTTAGGGTTAAGGTTAGACTTAGATTTAGGGGTTAATAAGTTTAATATAGTGGCGGCAACGTTGGGGGCGGCAGATTCGGGGTTAATAAATGTAGGTTAATAATATTTAACTAGCGTTTGCGAGGCGGGAGTGCAGCGGTTTAGGGGTTAATATATTTATTATAGTGGGGTGATGTCCGGTTCGGCAGATTAGGGGTTAAAAATTTTCTTTTAGTGTTTGTGATGTGGGAGGGCCTCGGTTTAGGGGTTAATAGGTAGTTTATGGGTGTTAGTGTACTTTTTAGCACTTTAGTTATGAGTTTTATGCTATGGCGTTGTAGTGTAAAACTCTTAACTACTGACTTTAAAATGCGGTACCAGTCTTGACAGGAGAGGGTCTATCGCTCACTTTTTGGCAGACTTGTAAGTCCCATTGAAAAAAGAGGATACGCAATTTACGTAAGTGGATTTGCGGTATTTCCAAGTCTGGCCAAAAAAGTGAGCGGTACACCTGTACCTGCAAGACTCGTAATACCAGCGGGCGTTAAAAAGCAGCGTTAGGACCGGCTAATGCTGCTTTTTAAGCCTAACGTAAAAGTCATAATCTTGCCGAGAGTTTGTGCTATATCTAAATACTAGTTTGTGATTGGTTAGCAAGGATTCTTTTGTTCTGGGGGACAGGGACATCAGTGAAATGAACATAAAACCATATACTCATCTGACAAAATAAAGCTGCAGTTTTCATTGCAAAATTATTCTCAGATATGAGGGACCAAAATCATGTAGTTTACAAATTGTGGTTTGTGTCCCTTTAGCATTAATGTTATTTAACCTTAGTGTCCTGTCCTGGAACATCTCATCAATTTACTGAAGATGAACAAGAGACGGGTTCAGATGAAAAAAATGACACAAAAAATATTGAACAACGCCCTGGAGATTGTCTACCTGTTGACTGGGGAGGTGAGTCATTTTAACGATACGGCTCTTTTTTTCACTGCAGAGTATCTAAAAAGACATTGCCCTTCCCCCGTTTATATAGATCAGTATTTCAAGGTCTGTGAGCTTAGCTTTGTATTTTATTAGTAGAGATTCTGTTTGAATTAGTAAAATTTCTATGAAGCGACACATACATTTATTTCTATTACCAAATTTACTTTGTATTCTTGATATCTTTTGAAGAGCATATCTAGGTATCAACAAAGGATACCAAGAGAATAAGGTAAATTGTATAATAGAGGTTAATTGAAAAACTGTTTCAAATTGTATGTTCCACCTGAATCATGAAAGTTTCATTTTGAGTTTACTGCCCCTTTAAACACACAAAAAAACTATATTAAAGTGGCATTTCATAGGCTATTTAAGTTTGCAGTGAAGCAAAATAGGGGGTTCAAGCTGCATTAGAACAGAGTCACTGGTTAATTCAGTATTGATAATGATAATGACTGCCTATTTTATAGGGTTCTTTTCAGTTAAGCATTAATATTAATTAACTTCATTTGTGCAATGCCAATTACTTCCTGTCACAGCCCTACAAGGGGGCTGTGGTCTCAACAGGAAGGTAAGGAGCATTCCCTTTGAAGTGGTTGCTAAGTAACACATGCACTAGCTTCAGTCAGTTCCTTGCCCATGCTCAGTAGAGGATTTTTGCTGCAAACATCATGTGACAGTAGAGCTTAAGTTTTATACTGGTAGCTCACCAAAGGCAGTCGCTACACTGGGAATATCTAAGTATTCATTTAGCAGGAAAACAAGTAAGTTGTTTACTGATTTTATTTTAACACAATCGGTTTCTTCTTATGTCTTCTTTGATTTAACATATTTTTTTTACTAAATGAGCACTACTTTATATCCCTTTAAACACATAGCAAAAGAAGGAAATTAAAACAAAATAGGGCATTTTAGTTATATATCAGAATGTCCCTAAAATAAAAAGACGGTTCTTAGAATAAAAGACTGATGTTTGTTCTTCTTAACGTTTAAGGAATACAATGTTGTAAGGAATAATGCAGACAGCACCAAACGTTTGGAACCATGTACCGATAAGGTAAGTTCGCCAGGAGAATATTTTGTTACACCAATTACTACTTAATACATTTTGTGCATTTTTTTTTTTTGTTTTTTTTTTTTGCATTTCCCTCTATTTTCTTGTTTTCCAGATACCTATAAAGTTTGGGGATGTTGCTGTCTATTTTTCTATGGAAGAGTGGGATTATATTGAAGAAAATAAAGAGCTATACAAGGATGTCTTGAAGCAAGAACTCCATACCTGGAATATTTACCCAGGTACACAAAAAAGGCTGGAGGTCTGAGATCAAATATACTACATTAAAAAAAAGGCTCAAATAAACTGTTACAGGTTGTAAATAGATGTGGTATTGCTATTGCAGGGTGGGCGGAGTCAAGTGTTTTTAATGGGTTGGGCTAGTCTGGGCTCTGCGTGGGTGGAGCCAGGGCAGTCCCAGGAAAGCAGGACATTTGCCCAGATGGCGGGGAAGCTACACAGCAGACAAACCTGTCAGCAGTGACAATCCCGCAATATTCACAAGGTATGTGGATTATACAAAAAATGCCAGCAAATAAGCACTGTGAAATGGACGTTAAACTTAAAATAAAATATTTAGTTGTGCGCAAATAAAAAATATGCAGTGCGCTTTTCATTATTTATTTACGTTTCCTATAAGAAATTAAATTGAAATTTAAAGAAATTACATATATTAAATTGTTGGAGCATGTAATGTTTACTTTAATCAGCCTAGATTACTATGCGTTTAATCCACACAAGGGGGTTTAGTGACACTGAGGGGCCGCTTGCATTGCAGCTCCCAATCAGAACAAGGCTGGTGATTGGCGGGTTGTGCAACTATCACACTTGATTTGCTCATCAGTCGTATCCTGCTCAGAATTTGCTATAATTGAAACTCACATATGAGATTTTACCTGACTCAGTGTTCTCCACAGAAAACGTTGCCAACCTTGTGGCATTATAAAGTAGCCTGGTGGGGGCAGAGTAATTATTTTATGCTATCTAAAGCACACATTAATTGTATAATTTAACATAAATTTATTTAATGATAATTTGTGCAATAAACATTGAAAATGTTTAATATTTGCTAATTTTAACTTAAAGGGACAGTCTAGTCAAAATTAAACTTCCATGATTCAGATAGGACATGTAATTTTAAACAACTTTCCAATTTACTTTTATCATCAAATTGTCTTTGTTCTCTTGGTATTATTTGTTGAAAGCTAAACCTATGTAGGCTCATATGTTAATTTCTAAGCCCTTGAAGGCCGCCTCTTATTTCAGGGCATTTTGACAGTTTTTCACAGCTAGAGGGCGTTAGTTCATGTGTGTCATATAGATAACATTGTGCTTACGCAAGTCTTTTGCAAGTCTGTCAAAAGAACTGAAATAAGAGGGCAGTCTGCAGAGGCTTAGATACAAGGTAATCACAGAGGTAAAAAGTGTATTTCAATAACTGTATTTGTTATGCAAAGCTGGGGAATGGGTAATAAAGGGATTATCTATCTTTTTAAAAATTAACATTTCTAGAGTAGACTGTCCCTTTAATATTGGCTACAATCTTAGCTGCGTGGTCGGTAAAATGAGCCTGATGGTGCCCCCATTAAAAGTATCCTAGGGAGAACACTTTGCTGTAAACACATAGTAGGGTAGTAATCCAAAAATGACGTGCTTATTGGATTTGCATTAGACTATTTTTTTAAGGAGCCAAAATTGCATTTCTCTACTTGTACATTCTATGGGGCTGATTTATCATTTGTCTGGCGGACATGATCAACTGTAGCGATCACGTCCGCCAGACATTGATAAATGCCGATAGCATACACATTCGCAGCCAATCGGCCGCTAGCAGGGGGTGTTAATCATCCCAATCGTATGAGATCGGGCGGATCGATGTCCACAGCGTCAGATGCGGTGTACGTGTGTAGGAGCAGCAGTCTTAAGACCGCTGCTTCTTAACTCCTGTTTCCGGCGATCCTGAAGGCTCGTGCGGAAACAGGGGTATTTGGCCCCATTTAGGCCATGATAAATCGGCCCCTATGACCCTCATTCCATCTGACTTCGCCATGCAGAGACTTTGAACCGGAGTCTGGTGGATTTTGGCTTCTATGACACTCTAATTCATTAGAAACATGGCTGTTTGAATGAAACGTACCGTGTTACATACATGTTAATTCCAGAACAACATTCAATTCAAAACCACTATAAGATGCTGACTTTTCTACAGCTTTTTGTGGGGGTGTTGCAGACTTGCGTAGAAGCAAAATATACACAACCAAAGGAAAGGGAAAATATAGTGACCGATTCAGTACTGATGATGTCTGTTTTTACTTTAAGGGATATGACATTTTAAAAGGACACTAAAGTCAAACATAAATGACAGATCATGGAGTTTTAAACAATTTTCCAATTTACTTCTGTTATCTAATTTACTTTGTTCTCTTGGAATCCTTTGTTTAAAAGCATACCTAGGTAGGCTCAGGAGTGTTAATTCAGTACTGTAAGCTAGCTGCTGCTTGGTGGCTGCACATATATGCTTCTTGTCATTGGTTCACCCATTGTGTTCAGCTAGCTCCCAGTAATGCACTGCGGCTCCTTCAACAAATGCTAATAATGAAGCAAATTTGATTATAGAAGTAAATTGGAAATTTGTTTAAAATGGTATGACTTTTCTGAATTGTGAAGAAAAAAATTGGGCTTCATGTCCCTTTAAGAGGCTTTTCATTTTCTATTATATAATCTTGGTATCATTTGATGAAAAGTATACCTAGGTAGGCTTATGAGCAGCAATGCATTACTAGGAGCTAGCTGTTGATTGGTGGTTGCACATAGATGGTGTCTACACTCATATATAAAGGAAAATTAAACTCAAATTATTTCTTTCAAAATTCAGATGAAGAATTATATAGTGTTGCCCTCTAGTGCTATTGCTAATGTATAACATTAGTACTACATGACAGAAAATAATGCTGCCATCTAGTGCTCTTGCTAATGTATAACATTAGTACTACATGACAGGAAGTAGTGCTGCCCTCTAGTGCTCTTGCTAATGTATAACATTAGTACTACATGACAGGAAATAGGGCTGCCATCTAGTGCTCTTGCTAATGTATAACATTAGTACTACATGACAGAAAATAATGCTGCCATCTAGTGCTCTTGCTAATGTATAACATTAGTACTACATGACAGGAAATAGTGCTGCCATCTAGTGCTCTTGCTAATGTATAACAATAGTACTACATGACAGGAAATAGTGCTGCCCTCTAATGCTCTTGCTAATGTATAACATTAGTACTACATGACAGGAAATAGTGCTGCCATCTAGTGCTCTTGTTAATGTATAACATTAGTACTACATGACAGGAAATAGTGCTGCCCTCTAGTGCTCTTGCTAATGTATAACATTAGTACTACATGACAGGAAATAGTGCTGCCATCTAGTGCTCTTGCTAATGTATAACATTAGTACTATATGACAGGAAATAGTGCTGCCATCTAGTGCTCTTGCTCATGTATAAGAGTACTACATGACAGGAAATAGTGCTGCCATCGAGTGCTCTTGCTAATGTTTAACATTAATACTACATGACAGTAAATAGTGCTGCCATCTAGTGCTCTTGCTAATGTATAACAGTACTACATGACAGTAAATAGTGCTGCCATCTAGTGCTCTTGCTAATGTATAACATTAGTACTACATGACAGGAAATAGTGCTACCATCTAGTGCTCTTGCTAATGTATAACATTAGTACTACATGACATAAAATAATGCTGCCATCTAGTGCTCTAATGTATAACATTAGTACTTCATGACAGGAAATAGTGCTGCCCTCTAGTGCTCTTGCTAATGTATAACATTAGTACTACATGACAGGAAATAGTGCTGCCATCTAGTGCTCTTGTTAATGTATAACATTAGTACTACATGACAGGAAATAGTGCTGCCCTCTAGTGCTCTTGCTAATGTATAACATTAGTACTACATGACAGGAAATAGTGCTGCCCTCTCGTGCTCTTGCTAATGTATAACATTAGTACTACATGACAGGAAATAGTGCTGCCATCTAGTGCTCTTGCTAATGTATATCATTAGTACTACAGGACGATAAATAGTGCTGCCATCTAGTGCTCTTGCTAATGTATAACATTAGTACTACATGACAGGAAATAGTTCTGCCCTCTAGTGCTCTTGCTAATGTATAACATTAGCACTACATGGCAGGAAATAGTGCTGCCCTCTAGTGCTCTTGCTAATGTATAACATTAGTACTACATGACAGGAAATAGTGCTGCCATCTAGTGCTCTTGCTAATGGATAACATTAGTACTACATGACAGGAAATAGTGCTGCCATCTAGTACTCTTGCTAATGTATATCATTAGTACTACATGACAGGAAATAGTGCTGCCATCTAGTGCTCTTGCTAATGTATAACATTAGTACTACATGACAGGAAATAGTGCTGCCCTCTAGTGCTCTTGCTAATGTATAACATTAGTACTACATGACAGGAAATAGTGCTGCCCTCTAGTGCTCTTGCTAATGTATATCATTAGTACTACATGACAGGAAATAGTGCTGCCATCTAGTGCTCTTGCTAAATGTATAACATTAGCACTACATGACAGGAAATAGTGCTGCCATCTAGTGCTCTTGTTAATGTATAACATTAGTACTACATGACAGGAAATAGTGCTGCCCTCTAGTGCTCTTGCTAATGTATAACATTAGTACTACATGACAGGAAATAGTGCTGCCATCTAGTGCTCTTGCTAATGTATAACATTAGTACTACATGACAGGAAATAGTGCTGCCCTCTAGTGCTCTTGCTAATATATAACATTAGTACTACATGACAGGAAATAGTGCTGCCATCTAGTGCTCTTGTTAATGTATAACATTAGTACTACATGACAGGAAATAGTGCTGCCATCTAGTGCTCTTGCTAATGTATAACATTAGTATTACATGACAGGAAATAATACTGTTATCTAGTGCTATTGCTAATGTATAACAATAGTACTACATGACAGGAAATAGTGCTGCCATCTAGTGCTCTTGCTAATGTATAACATTAGTACTACATGACAGGAAATAGTGCTGCCCTCTAGTGCTCTTGCTAATGTATAACATTAGTACTACATGACAGGAAATAGTGCTGCCATCTAGTGCTCTTGCTAATGTATAACATTAGTACTACATGACAGGAAATAGTGCTGCCATCTAGTGCTCTTGCTAATGTATAACATTAGTACTACATGACAGGAAATAGTGCTGCCCTCTAGTGCTCTTGCTAATGTATAACATTAGTACTACATGACAGGAAATAGTGCTGCCATCTAGTGCTCTTGTTAATGTATAACATTAGTACTACATGACAGGAAATAGTGCTGCCATCTAGTGCTCTTGCTAATGTATAACATTAGTACTACATGACAGGAAATAATACTGTTATCTAGTGCTATTGCTAATGTATAACAATAGTACTACATGACAGGAAATAGTGCTGCCATCTAGTGCTCTTGCTAATGTATAACATTAGTACTACATGACAGGAAATAGTGCTGCCCTCTAGTGCTCTTGCTAATGTATAACATTAGTACTACATGACAGGAAATAGTGCTGCCATCTAGTGCTCTTGCTAATGTATAACATTAGTACTACATGACAGGAAATAGTGCTGCCCTCTAGTGCTCTTGCTAATGTATAACATTAGTACTACATGACAGGAAATAGTGCTGCCATCTAGTGCTCTTGCTAATGTATAACATTACTACTACATGACAGGAAATAGTGCTGCCATCTAGTGCTCTTGCTAATGTATAATATTAGTACTACATGACAGGAAATAATACTGTTATCTAGTGCTATTGCTAATGTATAACATTGTTGTAAAACTGCTGCCATATAGTACTGCAGACACGTGCAAACTCCTGAGCTTACCGTCCTGCTTTTCAACAAAGGATAACAAGAAAACAAAGAACATTTGATAATAGAATTAAAGTGGAAAGTTTTTTAAAATGGTATGTTCTATCCGAATCATGAAAAAAAACGTTTGAGTTTTATGTCCCTTTAAATAGTTTTATATGCATGATGTTTCCTTTAACTATGCTGTTTTATAAACCCATATTCCAATATTTTATTATAACAGATCATCTAAAGCCTAATAATGTCACAGAAAATGTCAACACTGAAGAATATAATCCTTCTTGGTCACTAGAACAACAACGGAAGTCACTCAAACAAGATGAATTACCTGATTTTCACAACGATAGAATGGAAGAAAGTTGTGAGTCTAATTCAGCACCTTTTCAATATAAACAGCAAGTACGCGAATCTGATAGATTGCGTGCCAATTACGACAGCGGCGGAAACTGCAGAAACACACGAAAAAGGATTTCAAAATATGGAGAATATTTGAGTAAAAAGTCAATCTGGGAAAATGACCAACAACCACACTTGGTAGAGAAACCCTATAACTGTACCGAGTGCGGAAAACAATTTAAGTTCAAATATTGGTTTTCTCTTCACCAGAAAATATTACCCAATGAGAAATCTGTTCAGTGCCAAAATTGCGGAGAACATTTCTTTTCCAAATGTACTTTCACTGCTCATCAAAAGTTGCACTCCAGAAAAAAATGTCATCAGTGCAAGACGTGTGGGAAACTCTTTGCTTTGAAACGTACCCTCACTGAACACCGAAAAACGCACAATCGAGAAAAACCTCATGAGTGTAGCCTCTGTAATAAACGTCTTTCTTCGAAATATTACCTAGTTGTACATAAGAGGTTACATACTGGAGAAAAACCTCACGCATGCCCAGATTGCGACAAAACCTTTTCATCTCAGCAGGCTCTGAATTACCACCTGATCACGCATACAGGGATAAAGCTTAAAAGTATGAAAAGAAGATCTACAAGATCAAAGTAAAAAATGTCAGAACGAGGAAAAGACATTTTCTTCTCAGTGATTCACTCATATCCCAAGTGAAGCTTCTTAAAGTTCTAATACGTCATTATATAACGGGATTTGAAACACTAAAGTAATTTCATGCATCTCCGTCTAATCATGAGTGGCGCCATATTGGAACCTAGGTTTCACTGCAGGTATTTGAAGGAGAGTTGCTGCACATGCACAAACAGGTCAGAACCGGAATGCAGCGAATTATAGATTTCAACATGGCCGCACCCATGATTAGAAAACCCCCTGAACAATTATAAAAAAGGTATTTAGTGCTTGTCACCAACAACATTGTATTTTTATTGGTTACTTGACACGTGGACTTGTGCGAGAATACAGACAATCACTGAAGAATTCATGTGAAATAAAAATATAGGTTTACTGTAATTATATGCCAAGATGAAATATCTGTAATTGTGTAAATATGGAAATATTTTTTTTCCAATTGTAGTTTGGAGGCAAGGTAGAAGTATAAAGCCTTTAAACATAGATGTAAACCAGAAATACGTTTGTGAGTTACTGGCGTGCTAGGATTTGTTCTACTCCATCATTGTATAGGAACTAGGGTGCCACCTTTAGTTCAGCCCTAACCCAAACACTCTTGTGCCGTGCACAGCAAAGCAAAAACACACTTTTGTGTAATAGCACATAAACACAAACTAGCTCATAGATATTGACACTTACACACACTCATGTGCTCATGCACAATCTCTAACAAACTAGCACACACTCACACACATGCTCTCTCAAAAAAACACTCACTCTTTTACAGACCCTCACACACACTCTAACACATATTCACATACACTCCCTCACATGCTCACAGACACACACACACACAAAGGCACTCACTCTTTAACACACAGACTCTAACACACACACACTCTCTCACAAACACACACAAAGACACGCACTCGCACACACAAATACACTCACTCTTTCACTCACACACACACACTCTAGCACACATCCTCTCGCCCACACTCCCTCACATGCTCACACACACACACAAATTCACTTTCACACACTTTAACACACATTCACACACACTCCCTCACATACTCACACACACACACACACATGCTTTCTCACACACACACATACACTCTTTCAAACACACACTAACACTCATTCACTCACACACACACACACAGAGACACTAGCGCTCTCACACACACACACGTACACTCACTCTTTCACACACACAAAGACACTAACACTCTCTCACACACACATACACTCACTCTTTAACACACACACACACAGACTAACAGACACTAACACTCATTCACACACAAAGACACTAGTGCTCTCACACACACATACACTCATTCACACACACAAAGATACTAACGCTCTCTCACACATACAAATACACTAACGCTCTCTCACACACACAAATGCACTCCCTCTTTCACACACACACACAAAGACACTGACAAAGACACACACACAAGAGCAAAATAACTTTAGACACATACAGTATGTTGCAAATTCACAATGTCACCTTTTTGGCTGTGGCTGTTTCCCACCAAACCCGGACATTTGCATGTCTGACTCAGCATCAAGCCCACAAATGGAGACCCAAACTATCCAGGTCATTCCCAAACAGGTGGCAACTCTAAGAGGAGCTTCAACAGCTTAATAAATGTTTGTGTGTTTTGGAATATGTCTTAATTAATGAAGCCAAAACAGAATATGTAGATACCATATTAGTATAGGGTTTATGTGTCTAGAAATATAACATAGGCGATAAAACATAAGATATTAATAATTATGACCACAAAAATATAAATGATAATTTAGCATTTCAGATAAGGGTTTTTTAAGAGCAGTTAATTATTTTTTGTTGCATCTTACCGTTAAAACTTAGTTCCTTACTTGTTTTTTCCTTGCTATTGCGTCAACGATATTAGTGAAACGGCAACATTATTCCCTTGTTAGTATGGGGGATATGTGGCTATGGATTTCATATAAATCACCAGAGTTTGATTGTGGTTCCATCTTAAGAACAATTTATTATTTGTTATTGGATCTGTGTGAAAAATACAAATAATTTAAAAAGTACAATGGTTTTGCTTCATCAAACGGCAAAATATGTACAATTTGCCCGTTTTAGTTTCTGTAACTGTACAGTAACACTACCTTTTTATACATTTGAAGTGTTTTGGTCAACTTGTAGAATTTTCACTCACCATTTGCGTATATCGTTGTCTTCATTATTTGTCAAATCTAGATACATTAAGAAAATATACTTTAATTTTGACTATTTCAAATATTTCTTATTTGTGTTATGATTCTGTAGGTTGGGCTGTTAATTCTCTGTCCCAGGAAATCTTTCATTTTTGTGTTGTCTAAGAGGAACAAAAAATAGAAAATTGATATTGCAAAAATGAGCGAGGCTAACCTGTTTTGTATATTTGAATGCAAACACGTGGTAATTAATAAAAAATATATATATAAACAGCAACACACTGGTTGTCAACTGAAAACTCAACAAAGCCTAATAAATATTAAAATATTATTAGCAGGAATAGTAAGGTTCTTATGCCACTTTACGGATCACTAGTTAGGTCTGAAATACTGTGTAAAGTTCTAGAGACCATATCTGCCGAAGAATAAATAAACTAAAAATTGTTCAAAGGAGACTACTAAATGGTACATGGTATAAACTATAAAACAAACAAAGAAAGACTCTACTATTTTTAAAATGCATAGTTTAGAGCAGGGTTCTGCCAACCACGGGTTAGGGCCCATTATTGGATCACAACAGAATGTTTACTGGGGTCAGAACTTGTTTGTGTGTTGTAGGAGAGTGTGTGTGTGGTCTGTGTGTTGTATGAGTGTTTTGGATGTGTGTGAGTTGTAGGCAAGTGTGTGTGTGTTGTAGGCAAGTGTGTGTGGTCTGTGTGTTGTAGGAGTGTGTGTTGTAGGCGAGATATCAGAACACAATGTTTATCCGACAGCGCTAACTAAAAAGACCTTAGCTCCCTAAACAAATGGGTCCCTAGTTACCCATAGAAATTGACATACGATAAAAAGGTGTAAGGGGCGCCTACGTCAAAGGCCAGGTCATACAGCGGTGAGAGAAGGGTTAATCAGAAGTATATATATATATACACACAATATTGAAATTATTTAATAACAAATTAAAATACAATTGTTACAAAAACATACATATACATGGATCCATGATACAATAATTAAAAACAGAGGCAAAGATCAATTTAAAATAAATAGTAAAAATACTATAAAACCAAAAGTGACCGCTCCGGGGTCTGGAGAGTACAATAAATAAACACTAAGTGTGTAATTAAATGAAAAGTATTGCAGTGTATACAGGGACTGGAGAATGTGTGTGTGATGTGTTCCTGATTGGTGTGACAATATAAAATATGTGACGATATAACAAGGCAATATAATAAAGATACTGATTTGTGTGACAATATAAAATAATGTGACGATATAACAAGGCAATATAATAAAGATACTGATAATAATTGATAAAAAATAGATAACTTGATAAAAAACTTAATAAATAGTCCAAAGTTCCAAATGTGGATAAAAAACGTCCGAATGATCCAAAAGATCCAATTGTGTGGTAATAATCCAAGTGTTTAACAAAAATTTGTGAAAAAAAGTCAATTACAAATAAGGAGTGTTGAAAGTAATTCCTCAAGGATAATCGTGATTCCAAGCCAAAAAATGTGAAAAAAGGAAAATTAAGAAAAAATAAAAAAAAAATAAGAAAAAATATATACACAGTGTTAAATGGATTCTTTATAATGCTCAGATAAGAACAAAAAAAAGTGTCTTGAAAAAGGCCCTATTGGTGGGCCGAAACGCGTTGACATATATGGTGAGTCACATTTTAATTACCTAGAGTTTAAACAAAACGTTACTGCTCTATGTTGTACCATTTCTTCTTTTCACAGGTTTGGAATTTTTTGTTCTTATCTGAGCATTATCAAGAATCCATTTAACACTGTATATATTTTTTCTTATTTTTTCTTAATTTTCCTTTTTTCACATTTTTTGGCTTGGAATCACGATTATCCTTGAGGAATTACTTTCAACACTCATTTGTAATTGACTTTTTTTCACAAATTTTTGTTAAACACTTGGATTATCACCACACAATTGGATCTTTTGGATCATTCGGACGTTTTTTATCGGGAAATATGTGAAGCACATACGAGCAAACATTGTTGGTGGTAGGAACATTGGATCCTGAACATTCCCTTTTTATGGCAGCTGAAGATGATTATTTATTTTATAGTATTTATTTATTCCATTCCAACATATACCATCTCATTATTCAAAGATACCATAAATACAAAATTAAATTAAAAATCAGTTAATTTATGGACACAGAAAAAAGTTGGTGTGATGGCCGGGGTTATCCAACCCTGCGCCAATCACTTGTTTGGCACAGAGATATTTATCAGACCCCTTCTACTGTCACTAATTTGTCACAATCTACCTACTCCAGGAAACCCTGTGACTTAGTTCAGTGTGTGCAAGGGTTAACACACTATCTGGTGAGGTCTGTACTAGACTTCAGAAAAAAATGCCCAAAACTCCCCTTTAATGCCATCCACACTAAACTAAAACCATATAGCTCCAAGCTGCCACCACTTATGATTTATTAAAGGGAAAATCCTAAGGAAAAACCCAGACTTTTTTTTGATTATTAAAGGTAGAGAATATCATTTTAAACAACATTCCAATGTACTTCTATGACCTAATTTGCTTCATTCTTTAGATATACTTTAATGAAGAAATAGCGATGCACACTGTGAACCAATCACAGGAGACATCTATGTGCAGCTACCAATCAGCAGCTACTAAGCATATCTAGATATGCTTTTCAGCAAAGAATATCAAGAGAATGAAGCAAAATAGATAATAGAAGTAAATTAGAAAGTTGTTTAGAATTGTATGCTCTTTCTAAATCATGAAATAAATATTTTGGGTTTCATGTACCTTTAACTCTCAGAATACAATTTAGCAGAAACTAACCTAAACTATACAGTCTTACTACTACCAGTCTCTTTCAATAACGGGGTTCAAATATTAGACAAAGGCCAAAGATTAATAAATGAAGGTTTATTAGGCAAAAAATAAATGAGCCAATGCATTATTAATAAAAAGATAGTAACAGCTTCCCATGTAAGAATGAACATTTTAATGTTAAGACACAAAATTCTTATACAACAGTTTAGGAGATCAGGTTGCTTGCCCCTCCCTCTTTGCAGTAGCTGGGAAGCCCCCTATCTTTTATGACAGTCAATAAACTCATAGGGTTCAATTTATCAAGCTTCGTATCTAAAGACCGCTGCTCCATAACTTGTCTGCCTGCTCTGAGGCGGCGGACAGAAATCAACCCGTTCGAATATGATCGGGTTGATTGACACCCCCTGCTAGAATTTGCAGGGGGCGGCATCGCACCAGCAGTTCACAAGAACTGCTGGTGCAATGATAAATGCCAACAGCGTATGCTGTCGGCATTTATCGATGTGAGGCGGACATGATACACTACATTGTATCATGTCTGTCCGCACAATAATAAATCTTGTGCATGTATACAGAGAGGCAATCCCTTAGGGATATGGTGAGGAGTATTTTGATTCCAAAACCTTATATATTGCATTTGTTATGTTCCTGAAACATTAATTCTGATAACAGCACTTATTTACAGAGCTGGCTGTCCTATCACTGACCCCAGTGTAGTTCCTGGTTTGAGGCTCTGTGTTCTATCATGCCCTCTGCTGACAGTTTGAGCCATAAAGGTCTCTTCTGTGTATACTACAAAGTATTTATGAGGGGTCTGGCATTTCAAAAAGAAATTGTATGCACAAATAAACACAGCAACACAGTTCTTTTTAAAAAACAAACAACTGTTTTCAGCACACAACTACAGAAAGTTAACCCCTTAGCATCTCAGTCATAGAGTATTCATGACACCTCCCCCAAATAAGAGACGCAAAGGGAGGTGGCCACAAGCCACTCCAGCTGCGAATCAAAGGGAGCTTCCCCTTGCGGTGATAACGCCATTGCCAGACAAATTGCACATAGCAGTTTTGCCATCATGATGCCCTCCATTGAAAAATGATACACCATCTGCTCTACCCAGCCGATTTAATATATTGTAGGGACCCTCCCATGCAGCCTGTAGCTTGTTCTGCCTCATGGGTGTTAGTACAAGATCATTTTGCCTCATCTCATACACTCCCCCTCTGGTAGTAGAATCCTGCAACTGTTTTTGTAGGAATATGGCATTGGCATCTCTGGGTTTTGCAGGTACCTTCCCCAATAAGGCTTTCATCTTGTCCTGAAAGGTACATCATACCCTGTTACAAAGGTGTCTGTAAAGCCTAGTTTCTTTTCACACCCTCTGACTTTATTGTGTTTTGTCAGCTTTTGATTAACTACCCAGGCATCTTGCCCCTCCACCTGAGTAGAATGCCTGTACTCAGGCACTTTGTTATGGTTGGTAGGAGGTTGCCTAATTGCCCCCTCTTCTCCACTGTGGGTCCTATTTGCTGAGCCTGATGGGGACTCTATTTGCTGAATGGAACTGTGGGGCTGTGTAAATACACTTCTCTGTACTCCTCCTCATCTGCAGTCTGTGTCAATCTCTGTCCCCTAGTCTGTGCAGTCTGCTTATAGGTCACAGCTGAGGTTACTGGGGTCTCTGTCACCCACAATCTTTCATACTCACTCTGGGAGTCCCTCAAAGAGTATCCTGTACCCTCCTCCCCCACACACTCTAGATTCTGGGGTGCTGCTGCTTCCGTCATAGAGTGGGCTACATTCTCCCCCTGCTCTCTCTCACAGTCAGTCTGCCACTTCACATCCTCACACAGAATTTGGGATCCTTCTGACACTGGTGCAGACAAGCACATATCTTCCTTCTGCCATTTATCCCATATATCCTGTCTTTCCATAGGGGACTAAATTTGTTTTGGTACAGACTGGCACACATCATCCAGTGGCCCAGTCATCCAGTCTTCCTCCTCCCTTATATCCTCACTTCTTTCTTTAGACTCCACTGATTCAAGCACAGACACACACCATCCATCTGCCTCCTCTCATAGACAGTTTCTCCCTGTACGGTTAAACTATGTTCATGCACAGACATCTGCCTTTCTTCACAGGCAGTCTCACACTGTACAGTTAAATTCAGTTCTGCAGATCCTGCTGGTTTAAGCACAGACAGACCCACATAATCAATCTGTCTTTCTCCCCAGTCAGTCTCTCCTCTTACAGTTTCACATCTCAGCACAGAGACCCCCAGTTCAGGCACAGCACTTTGCACATATGCACTCTGTCCTCCCTCCTGGTCAGCGTGTCTCTGAGCTTTGTTACACATAGCCCTTTGTACTTCAGGGTCTACAGCTAATGTCAGTAGGTCATATGTAGCATTGTAAGGCACATACAGAGATAGCAATCTACACAGATCAGTACCCAGTTAAACATCATTAGAAATATTTTCAGATACCCCCACATTTCTTAAACCTCTCCCCGCTCCCCAATCAAGATATACACGTGCCACATGCACTGCAAGTTGCATTCCCCCAATCCCTTTAACTGCTACAGTCCTGCAAGAATAATGTCCTTAGAGCTCACCAGCCCTGGATGCACAAGAGTCACTGCTGCACCTGTGTCCCAAAGCCCCAATGTTACCTTAGCTCTGACAAGCACAGGTTGTAAGTTCTCATTGTTGCTTTCCTCTGGTCGTGTAATAAACAAAACAGATGCTGGTATTTCTGAGGGATTACCCCTCCCGCTGATTGCACCAATTTGTTCTTCTCTGGGTTAGTGGAGCTGATGTGGCTCACTTTGTTGCAAGCAAAACACCTGCGGGTATCCCCCACACAGGTGCAGCATTCGCCCCTCCTTTCCTAGAGGGAACAGACACATTAAACAAAGGCACAACAGGCTTTGTGAAGGGGGGTCGTAGAACAGCTCCTTTCCAGGTGGATGTCCCCTTAGCATATGATTTTCTCCCATTTACTGGTGACCTCTTGGCTCTGTAAAAATCTGCCGGCTCACTCGCCTCCAATGCTGTTTTGGGTTTACGAAAGACTTCATTTGTATTATACCAATAAACTTTTTTTTTTGTCTTACCTGTGGTATTACCATCTCTGAGTACACAGCCCACAAGCAGTGCATTTTGGTTTTATTATTATTTATGCTGTCAATTTACCTCATACTGGATTGAGGTTGAAAAATGTAAGCACATTTTATATGCAATTAAAATTGTTCTTTTATACAAACAGTATTACACTATGTGCATGTCTTTTTCTTTCCCATCCATAATTCCTATGAGCATTTGAGGAAATTGAAGATCTCACCACCAGAGGAAAGACAAGAAAGATAGCAAGAGAGTCCAGAATTTCCATTGTTGCAATGACAATCTACAGGAAATTGTTAGGACACCACTTCAGAAAGAGCCAAGGAATCATCTTTACTTATACAACTGCCGATCACTTACCTCATAAGATTGAGGTACTCTCTGGTAAGCACATTATACTTACCTCATACTAAAATCCATTTAAAAAGAAAAGACTGGCGGCTAATGAAACTGCATTTGAACTTTGCATATACATCCAATTGTTCAGTTTAACTAGAACATAGTCATTATTGCTGTAAGTGTTTGTTATTGCTGTGCGCCCAGATTCTATGTATAATCATGTATATAAATAGGTATAGATATACACTCATCGGCCACTTTATTTGGTACACCTTGCTAGTACCGGGATGGACCCCCTTTTGCCTTCAGAACTGCCTTAATTCTTCGTGGCATAGATTCAACAAGGTGTTGGAAACATTCCTCAGAGATTTTGTTTCATATTGACATTATAGCATCATGCAGTTGCTGCAGATTTGTCGACTGCACATCCATGATGCAAATCTCCCGTTCCACCACATCCCAAAGGTACTCTATTGGATTGAGATCTGGTGACTGTGGAGGCCATTAGAGAACAGTAAACTCAATGTATTGTTCAAGAAACCAATTTGAGATAATTTCAGTTTTGTGACATGGTGCATTATCCTGCTGGATATAGCCATCAGAAGATGGTTACACTGTAGTCATAAAGGGATGGACATGGTCAGCAATAATACTCAGGTAGGCCGTGGCATTTAAACGATGCTCAATAAATACTAAGGGTCCCAAAGTGTGCCAAGAAAATATCCCCCACACCATTACACCACTACAAGGCATGATGGGTCCATGCTTTCATGTTTACACCAAATTCTTACCCTACCATCTGAATCTCGCAGCTGAAATCGAGATTCATTAGACCAGGCAACATTTTTCCAATCTTCTAATTTCCAATTTTGGAGAACCTGTGCAAATTGTAGCCTCAGTTTCCTGTTCTTAGCTGACAGGAGTGGCACCTGGTGTGGTCTTCTGCTGCTGTAGCCCATCTGCATCAAGGTTCGAAGTGTTGTGCATTCAGAGATGGTATTCTGCATACCTTGGTTGTAACAAGTGGTTATTTGAGTTACTGTTGCCTTTCTGTCATCTCGAACCAGTCTGCCCATTCTACTCTGACCTATGACATCAACAAGGCCTTGTCATCCATACAACTCCCACTCACTGGATATTTTCTCTTTTTCGGACCATTCTATGTATTCCCTAGAGATGGTTGTGCGTGAAAATCCTAGTAGATCAGCAGTTTTTGAAATACCCAGACCAGCCCATCTGGCACTAACCTTTCTTCCCCATTCTGATACTCGGTTTGAACTTCAGCAAGTCGTTTTCACCACGTCTAGATGCCTTAATGCATTGAGTTGCTGTCATGTGATTGGCTGACTAGCAATTTGTGTTACCAAGCAATTGAACAGGTGTACCTAATAAAGTGGTGGGTGAGTGTATATTGTACCAAAATACTATCATACAGTATATATGTATAGATATGTATTTATGAATAAATAGAACATATTCTGGTATGTGAAGAACATTGGAATGTGAAATATTCATATTTTCATGTTGGGTTAGTGCACTTGAGAACATGCGATCGGGTTTGCATGCGAGTAGGGTGTTAGTCCCCCCCCCCCCCACACTTTTTTTGCCTTATTGACTTCTATGGGGGAATAAGTGAATGTGGATGCAATATTCTAACTTCAGCTTATTACGCTCTTCGGGTTTGCATGCAAGAAAAAACAGTTCACTTTCAACTTGTAATACAAGCACAACCCAACCCGTGCAAAAAGCTTACTTTTGGCGAGTTAATGCAGAAACATTAAATAGCGCTCCACTTATCATCTTGCCCTAAATCAGCAGTGCTCTGTGAGTCCTGAGCAGTATTTCTACTTTATGCAGGTTGCACTGTAGAACAGGACTGGGGTAGGCATTCTACAGCCTGTTTGCTAAATCAGGTTTTATATAAAATTTTGATTTTAGTGCCCATAAATAAAGTTTTATTGGAACACAGCCACTCTCATACATTAGTATATTGTCTATGGCTGTTTTCTTGCTACAGTGGCAAAGCTGAGTAGTTGCCACAGACTGTAGGTGGTGCTCTCATCACTTTGAACTTCTGCTTGACTCACTACAATATACACAATTATTAGAAAAATGATAAGATTTAACATGCAATCTAATCACAGTAGAACGTCTTTCAAATAAAAATGAAACTATAAGCAAAGTATTTAATTTGTTTGTCATATATTTTAGATTTTTATTTTTTTTGTAAACTTTTTTTATTGTGGTGAAACAGATTATACATACATATACATAATTTGAACAAGTTGCAATAGACAGAGTTGATTCTATCAGAGTAATACATATATTAAGTAAGTGTCCATTAGAAATCTCAATAACCTCAGTTTTTTTTACATTTTTAAAGAGAGAAGAAGAATATAAAGAAAAAGAAAGAAGAAAGGAAAAGAAAAAAGGATTGTCATCTGTAGCATAAATCCCCTGGTATACATCTTGTCCACATATCCAACCAAGATAACCTCTAAACTGATATACAGTCATGTCTTGTATCCTCCATTCATTTAGCATATTTATTGTGTATGTACTCTTCCCAAATAAAGAGCATCTCATGAAATAAATCTTTGTGCATTGTTTTCATATAGTGGTATTCCTCTAATTGTATGGTCTTATATATAGTATCAACCCACTGGGCTATAGTAGGAGACTGATCTTGTTTCCACAATTGGGCAATTAATATTTTAGCGCTATTACTCGCAATTTGGAGTAAGGCCAAATGTGTTGCAGGTAATTTTTAAATAGGTTTATTTAAGAGCCAAGTTAGAGGGTCTGGAGGTATATTTAGTCCCAGTATTTTTTCTGTTTGGGTTATTACCTCCTTCCAGAAAGGGTTAAAGTTAGCGCAATTCCACCAGATATGACCCATGTTTCCAACATCTTGTTTACTGCACCAACATAGGTCAGATCTTTGTGGGTATAAAGTTTTTAAGCGTGTGGGGGTAAAATACCAGCGGTGTAAAATTTTAAAATTAAGTTCTAGGGTCCGGGCTGGGGTTTTCCCAACGTTTTATATTGATGTTCTGTGCCTAACGGGACCTGTTGTAACAAATTATATATAATAGATAAAGTATGTCTAATTGGCGATTTTGACATGCATAATTTCTCAAAGTTTGTCCGGGAACGTAACAGGTTGTTTTTCCCTTTGTGACGTTGTAGAAATAAATGGAGTAAAAAAAAACAATTATCAAGGATATTTAAGTTATTTTCTAGAAGTTTTGATCCAGGGTGCAGTTTTCTGTCTTCTGATAAAATATAAAAGGGAATGTTACATTGTATATCTAGAGGGTTTAATTTAGTTATTTCCTTTCCTGGGGGAAACCCTGGGTTATCTAGGAGTGGGGTTAATGGTGAAGGTTTAGAAGTAAGTAATGGGTAGATAACTATCAATCTATCCCACATTTTATATGTTTTTTAATTATATAAATGTTAGAAGAATCTAGTAATCTCTCTGTATTATCTAACCAGCACAAAGAGCCTAAATGATGATAATGATGTATTTGGTGTTCTATCCTGACCCATATTTTTTCTTGGAATTTAGTATGCCAGTCTACCACTGTCTGCAGAAAAATTGCCTGTCTATATTTTTCCAAGTCCGGAACTCCCAAACCCCCTGATGCTTTAGGGAGACACATTCTATCCCAGATGTAATCATTGATTAGTTTTTGTAGGGCGGTTATGTATGAAGATGGCAGAGGAATTGGAAGGGTTTGAAAGATATATAGAAGTCTGGGTAAAATGTTCATAGTTATAGTCCCCATTCTTCCCAGCCAACTAAGACGTTTAGATCTCCAAGAGCTGAGATCGCTGTCATATATTATTTACCATGTACTTCACCTTTAAGAAACACACCTCTTAATTCATTTACTACAGCTTTAAGAAAACAAACCTCCTCAATCCAACACCTGTATGAATCAGCAGCACTTCCTTTCCTCAGTGCTTGGTAATTCTCATTCACTTCAGGAGATGTAGAATCTGAGAAGCTAAGTCTGTTCTAAATCAACTTATTTGCCTCTAATAACAATCGGATAGATTACGAGTTTTGCGGTAAGCTGAAAAAGCAGCGTTATGAGGTTCTAACGCTGCTTTTTCACGCCCGCTGGTATTACGAGTCTTGCAGGTTTAGGGGCACCGCACACTTTTTTGGCCTTACCGCAAACCAACTTGCATATAGTCTTTTTTCAATGGGACTTCCATAGCGCTGATATTACAAGTTCGTCCTGGGAGGCCAAAAAGTCAGTGGTACACCCTATCCCGTCAAGATTCCTAACGCATTTTAAAGTCAGTAGTTATGAGTTTTACACTACAAAGCTGTAGCATAAGACTAATAACTAAAGTGCTAAAAAGTACACTAACACCCATAAACTACCTATTAACCCCTAAACCGAGGCACTCCCGCATCGCAAACACTATAATAAAATTATTAACCCCTAATTTTCCACTCTGGACATCACTGCCACTAGAATAAACATATTAACCCCTAAACTGCCACACTCCCGCCTCACAAACACTAGTTAAATATTATTAACCCCTAATCTGCCGCCCCTAACATCGCCGCCACCTACCTAAATTTATTAACCCCTAATCTGCCGCCCCAACATCGCCACCACTATACTAAAGTTATTAACCCAGATATCTAAGTCTAACTCTAACCCTAACACCCCCTAACTTAAATATAATTAAAAAAAATCTAAAGAAAACATACTATTAATAACTAAATAATCCCTATTTAAAACTAAATACTTACCTATAAAATAAACCCTAAGCTAGCTACAATATAACTAATAGTTACATTGTATCTAGCTTAGGGTTTATTTTTATTTTACAGACAAGTTTGTATTTATTTTAACTAGGTAAATAGTTACTAAATAGTTATTAACTAATTACTAACTACCTAGCTAAAATAAATACAAATTTACCTGTAAAATAAAACCTAACCTAAGTTACACTAACACCTACCACTAAATTACAATTAAATAAATTACCTAAATGAAATACAATTAAATAAATCAAATACAATTAGCTAAATTACAAAAAAAACCCCACTAAGTTACCGAAAATAAAAAACAAATTACAAGATCTTTAAACTAATTACACCTAATCTAATAGCCCTATCAAAATAAAAAAAGCCCACCCAAAATAAATAAAAAAAACCCTAGCCTAAACTAAACTACCAATAGCCCTTAAAAGGGCCTTTTGTGGGGCATTGTCCCCAAGAAATCAGCTCTTTTACCTGTAAAAAAAAATACACACAACCCCCCCAACAGTAAAACCACCACCCACACAACCAACCCCCCAAATAAAGCCCTAACTAAAAAAACCTAAGCTCCCCATTGCCATGAAAAGGGCATTTGGATGGGCATTGCCCTTAAAAGGGTATTTAGCTCTATTGCGGCCCAAAGCCCTAACCTAAGAATAAAACCCACCCAATACACCCTTAAAAAATCCTAACACTAACCCCCGAAGATCCACTTACCAGGAGAAGTCTTCATCCAAGCAGCAAGATGTCCTCAACGAAGCCGACAGAACTGGTCCTCCAGACGTGCAGAAGTGGTCCTCCAGACGGGCAGAAGTCTTCATCCAGACGGCATCTTCTATCTTCATCCTTCCGATGCGGAGCGGGTCCATCTTCAAGACATCCGGCGTGGAGCATCCTCTTCCAACGACGACTACCCGATGAATGAAGGTACTCTCTCATTAGTTCAGGAATCGAAGTGCTGGATTCAGTTAAAGTAAGTAGTATGTTGTCTGCAAAGAGGGATAGCTTGTACGCGTTAGTTTGGAGTTTTATGCCTTTGATGGCATTGTTTTCTGGGATTTTTATGGCTAGGATTTCGATGGCACAGGTAAATAGAATGGACGATAAGGGGCACCCCTGTCTAGTGCCAATTTTTATATAAAAAGGATCTGAGATAGTGCCATTTATCAGGATTCAAATGCTTAGGGTTTTATATAGGGCGGAAATCTTTCCTAAGATACCTTCTCCAAAACCAAACCTCTCCAGTGATTGATATAGAAACGTCCAATTTACACGATCAAATGCTTTCTCTGCGTCTGTAGAGATTAATACCATTTGAGTGTTGAAAGTGAGGGCATGTTGTATTAAATAAAGTGTGTGAATTGTGTTTTCCTTTGCTTCCCTATTTGTTATAAAGCCGACTTGATCATCGTGTATAAGATGAGGCAAGGAAGGGTATATTCTATTTGCCAAATATTTTGGAATCTGTATTTAAAAGAAAATTGGTTTATAGTTCATTACCTGGTCAGTGGATTTTCCTGGTTTAGGCAACAAAACTATTGTGGCTTCTACTGATTGTTTTAGAAAAGGATTGTTTTTGTCTATTCCATTATAGAAATTACATAACTGGGGTGCCAAAGTTGTTTGACATGTCTTATAATATAAGTTGGTGAACCCATCTGGACCCGGGGCTTTACCGTTAGGTAAATGTTTAATAACATTAATTATTTCCTCAATTTGAATTGGGCGGTCCAAATGTTCTTGTTGTACTTTCGATATAGTAGGAATCTGGAGATTATCTAGATAACTTCTAATATAGTTTTGTATGGATTTGTCTAGTAAAGACGATATAGGGTCAGTTTCCTTCAAATTGTATAGGCCCTCAAAATAATCCCTAAACGCATTGGCTATGGAGGAAGTATTAAGGCATGGGAGACCCTTCACATTTTTAATTGTCATAATGAAGTATTTGTTAGTTCGTCTGTGAAGCTTTCTAGCCAGGAATCTTCCACTTTTGTTATTGCTATCAAAGTAAATTTGTTTAAGATGTAAGGCTTTTTGTTTATATATATATACAGCAGTTGCGTTTTCATGTATTGTCTTTTTTTATGCAATTCTGTTTGTACAATATTGTCCTCTGGGTGTTGTTTATGTTGAGATTCTAGGGTAGCTATTTGATTTAATGTGTCTTCCAGTTTAGCACTTTTTTGTATGATTAGCTTGGATTTAAGGCTGATACATTCACCTCTTATTACGCTTTTGTGAGCTTCCCAGATAATTCTGTTGTCTATTTGCTGGAGTTATTAAGTTCAAAATATTAACTGATAGCTTTTCCCAATTTCTCTACTAAGAGAGGGTCCTCTAACAAGGAGGGGTCAAATTTCCAATTAAAGGGTTTATAAGGAATATTAGGCCATTTTAAGATACAACTCACAATGGAGTGATCTGACCAAGTACATGGTAGGATTTTGCTCATTATTACATATGAAAAACTGGTAACATCCATAAATATTTAGTCTATTCTGGAGAATAGTTTATGGGGTGCTCCAGAGTGGAACATTGAGATCACCCCCCATTATTAATGAACCTTTCGTAATCTCAAGTAATCTGTAAGATATATTTTTGAAATATATGTGGTTTAGGGTATTTGGGGCATATAGACATACTAATGTTACCACCTTTCTATATAATTTGCCTACAACCGCTAAAAATCTCCCTTCCTTGTCTTTGTGGGTAGCAATCTCTTGAAAATGGACATTATTTTTTATCAGTATCCCCACTCTGTTTGTTTTGGCCAGATTGGATGAGTAGAAACTTTGGCCAAATTTGTATTTAAAAGTTTGGGGTTCTCTGCCCCTTTTGAAATATATTTCCTGGAGCATTATAATATCACTTTTGGTTCCATTAAAATCAAAGAGGGCTGAGTTTCTCTTTAGGGGTGAATTTAGGCCTTTAGCATTGAGATTATTTTGATTTGGTTACTTTGTTTATCTATCATGATTTAACATAAGCATTCAAAGGTATAATATCATTGTACACTTAGGGATATAGTGGTATGGTGTATGTGTGCATTTGAATGAATTTGTAGGCTATCGGGCAATGACAATCATAGAAAGAAGGAGAAAGGAAAACTAGAATAGTTTTAGCATGATGTAAGAAAAAGAACATAAGTAAATTGAAGAAGTATGGGGTCGGGTACCAGAGACTCCCATTTTATTATTCCTGGGGGGACCCTGTATAGGAGAGGAAAAGCATTACGGTAAGATTACTTTTTGTGGGGTGCAACAACAACAATTTAATTGTATAACAATTATTGAACAATGCAATCTACGTCATAGTTAAAATTCCAGACATTCTATACCAACTAGCATCCATGTCCAGACTATAATCAGGCTAATTTTAGGCAATCCTAGCAAAAACTACCTATACAAAAGTGTATCTTATTTATTCTAATTTGAGTGAAGGAACCTCGTCTATTTGAGATCTTTCCAAACCACTACTACAAACATTATAAGTTATATTCTACATAAACCTAAAAGGTAATAAATAACAAGTGTAATGAAATACATGAAAAAGTATCACAACTTATTTGAGTTTCAATGAAAGGATACATGTTGCTCTTTTGGCAACGACAGATCAAAAATAGCGTCCTTGTTAGTCTTTCTGTGGATTCAGGTGGGAGGCTCATTGGTTTGATGATTTGACTGTTTTGGATTTTTCCTCCTATGCTGTACTGTGACCCATACTGGGCGTCTTTCTTTTGGCCGAGATGTCTCACCTTGTGTAGCCGTAGTGTTGTGTTGGTCAGATGGGATAGGAAATGTTAGGTTGAGCCCTTTAGAAAAAAAAGTAAAAATCACTCAGGTTTCTATATATCCATGTTTTGCCGTCCATAAATACAATTAGTCCAAATGGGTATCCCCAACGGTATTTTATGTTGTTTTTTTGCAAAACAGTGGTGATGAATCTTGATTTCTTTCTTTTTTTGAGTGTGAGTGGGCTTAAGTCCAAGTATGCCTGTCAGTCATGGTCTTGGTATTTCAGGCTGGGGTTATTCCGGAAATGTTGCCATATGGGGGCATATGTATCAAGCTCCGTATGGAGCTTGATGCCCCGTGTTTCTGGTGAGTCTGTCACAAAGACCGCTGCTCCATATCCTGTCCGCCTGCTCTGAGCAGGCGGACAGACATCGCCGCAATTCAACCCGATCGAGTATGATTGGGTTGATTGACACCCTCCTGCTGGCGGCCCATTGGCCGCGAGTCTGCAGGGGGCGGCGTTGCACCAGCAGCTCTTGTGAGCTGCTGGTGCAATGCTGAATACGGCAAGTGTATTGCTCACCGTATTCAGCGAGGTCTGGCGGACCTGATCCGCAGTGTCGGATCAGGTCCGCCAGACCTTGATAACTTGGGGCCATGGTGTCTTTTTCTTTAAAGCTGAGGAACTTAATAATAACATCACAAGGAGGGGCTTGAGTCGAGGACTTCGCTTGTAGGGCTCTATGAGCTCTCTCTAGCTTCAAGGTTGTTGTAGAGTCTGACGTTCCAGAGAGGTGTTGAAATAACGATTGTAAGTAATTTTCTAGATCATTTGGTTCGACAGATTCAGGTATCCCTCCGATTCTTAAATTGTTTCTGCGGCCACGGTTATCTAGGTCCTCAATTTTATCATTTAAGTCCTGTATCAGAAGGGATTGCTGTTCCTGATTGTGATGAGAGTGGTAGGTGACATCACCGGAAGGGGGCGTGGCCTGGGACCGTTAGTGTCTATGTCACAGTTACTAAGTGAGATGTATTGTACCAGATATATACTTCTATGCTCTGCAATAAAATAGCGTTGTTCCTTTTATGCTGTGTCCTGCATCTCATGACACTGATTATCCGAAATGTCTTTTATATATTTTATTGTTTCATCCTGTGCAGTTTCCAGGGTATCCACTCTGTTCCCAATGTCGGTGATGTATTTTCTTAGTTCAGAGATCTCTGCTTTAATCAGGTCTTTCAAAGAGGTTATAACTGTTTTAGATGGGAGGTCTTGCATTTTGCACATGATTTGTGATAATTGATCTTCTTGCGCTCCGGCCATGGCAGATTCAGAAGTAATTGCTTTTTCAGTGGTTTTTGAGTTTGATGATTCTTGACCTAAACTCTCTCTCTCTTGGGATTGAAAAAAAAGATGAAATTAACACAGGTGAAGGATTATGTGGTTTAAGAGACTTTTCTGACTTTGCCTTCTTGACATTGTTGTAATTGTAAAAGATTAAGGCATACAGGGTTATGTAATCCTCCTTTTGTGACACTAGATGGCGCTGTTGTATGGTATGCATTAATTTAGAGAGAAGATAGACTGTATAGTGGAAAAACAGTTCTATTTATTTAAATTATTAAATGCTTTCTAAAACATTTTCCTCACTAAGCCATTTGGTGTTAGTTGGAAGCTGAACATTTGGAGTATGTCAGTGATAGTGCTTGGGTGCACTATATATGGGCTAATAATTTCACAAGTTGGCACACTTATTGACTTCTTTACCCAGGCAATACTGAGTTTGAAAGGGCAGATCTCTCTAGGTGTATAGAGCTGTGTCAAAAATATTAGGACATGATGTGTATATAACACATAGAGCAATATGTCAGGTCCTTTTAACAGAGAAATAAATCATTCTTTTGTATATTTGTGGCATGCTATATAGCCTGATATAGGTGGCAGTTATCAGGAGAATAAAGTCCTGATTTATCTGTGAGGCTAAATATGGTTTGCGAGTTTAAGATCCTTTAATTGCGGCACTTCATAGCTACAAATACCTGCTCCTGTTGTTGTAAGCTGTAGCGGTGTTCCGTTGATCGCATGGAGCAGGCAAGTTGGCGCCAGCAGGACAGAATGCAAAGGCGCATAAATAACCTTTATTACGTGTGATCGTGAGCTATTTAGATCGCTGGAGTGATGTCATCTTGCTCCCTAACTGTTCCCACAAAGGTAGGTGGGTGTTCAATGGTGTGGAAAATTTTGTAAACGGAACTCCGGTCCAGCAGAGCAGACTCACTGAGCGGCCATATATTTTAGATTTTATTATTAAAACTATATTTTCTCTCGTTAGTCAAATCACCTCTGTGATATGTGTTTCTGTCAGTCAAAGAGGTAATATTATTTATTTGTATGTAACTGGCAGCCATGGGGTAAAATAACTGCCCAGCTGTGAAAAATATGCATGGTGGGATCAAAAGTGTGGGCTAATGTAGAGCTTTCGGGGGCATTGTGCGGCCCTACTTATCATTGTACCCAGTCACTGATAGCTTGTTCAGTGTGTTTGTGGTGCAACACTATCTACTGTGTCCTGTAATGAGGAGAAGTTATTGTGCATAATAGTTTAAATTATTGGATTTTTTTTATGTGATATAGAAACGGAATGTTACTGAGCCGGACAGATAGCTCAGCATGCTAAGGCACTGTGGCTGAGTTCTGTAGCAATTCAAGGGTTGCAGGTTCGATCCCCGGCGAGGTCCACTCAGCCTTTCATCCTTCCGAGGTTGATAAAATGAGCAGTGCCTTGAGACCCTTACTGGTGATTAGCCGCGCTTTACAAGTACCCAATACATACTGAGGGGCTAAAAACTCATGAAATTTGTAATATTCCATAACAAATTCTCGGGATACGTTTGTACACAGCATTAGGTTATTTCTTTCATCAAGACAAATATGAATTAAAGGGACACTTAAGTAAAAATTAAACTCTCATGATTCAGATAGAGCAGCAATTTTAAACAACTTCCAATTTACTTCCATTAACAAAATGTGCACAGTCTTTTTATATTTACGCTTCTTAAGTCACCAGCTCAGCGGATGCTGCAATCTACCTCTGTAGTTTCAGGAATCAGCGGTCGTAAGAAAGCTGCTCCTTAACTCGTCCTCCACCTCGGAGGTGACAGACAGCAATCCGCCCGATCGGATACCATCGAGGTGATTGACACCCCCTGCTAGCGGCCGATTGGCCACAAATCTGCAGGGGGCGGCATTGCACAAGTATTTTCAAGAGAAATTCGCTGTCTGCATTTATTGATGTGCAGAGGACATGATTCACTACAGCTAAGTGCTATTGCATTGTCTATTTATCATGCATTTGTTGATAATGCAAATCTTCTGTATTTACTGGTCCTTTAAACTTAGAACAAAGTCTTGAAATCTGTAAAGCAAAATATGACTTTTTATTACAGGCGCATCAAAGAAAAAATGTAGACTTTAATTGTTCACACAGAGCATGGAATTTGAAAAAGAAAGTAAAATAAAATGTACATTTACAGTTTACTTGTTTTTATTGGTGTTCTTTGTTTAAATAATTCAGATTCACTGGTTATTCAAGTTCTTAAAGGGACATAAAACCAACATTTTTTCCTTTGTGATTCAGGTAGAACACAATTTTAAACAACTTTCCAATGTACTTCTGTTTTTCAAATGTTTTCTTGTTATCCTTTTGTTGAAAAGCAGGTAAACTCAGGAGTGTACACCTGTCTGTATTACTATATGGCAGCAGTTTTACCACATTAGCAAGAGCACTAGATGGCAGCACTATTTCCTGTCATGTAGTACTAATGTTATACATTAGCAAGAGCACTAGACGGCAGCACTATTTCCTGTCATATAGTACTAATGTTATACATTAGCAAGAGCACTAGAGGGCAGCACTATTTCCTGTCATGTAGTACTAATGTTATACATTAGCAAGAGCACTAGAGGGCAGCACTATTTCCTGTCATATAGTACTAATGTTATACATTAGCAGAAGCACTAGAGGGTAGCACTATTTCTTGTCATGTAGTACTAATGTTATACATTAGCAAGAGCACTAGAGGGCAGCAATATTTCCTGTCATGTAGTACTAATGTTATACATTAGCAGGAGCGCTAGATGGCAGCACTATTTCCTGTCATGTAGTTCTAATGTTATACATTAGCAAGAGCACTAGATGGCAGCACTATTTCCTGTCATGTAGTACTAATGTTATACATTAGCAAGAGCACTAGAGGGCAGCACTATTTCCTGTCATGTAGTACTAATGTTATACATTGGCAAGAGTACTAGAGGGCAGCACTATTTCCTGTCATGTAGTACTAATGTTATACATTAGCAAGAGCACTAGATGGCAGCACTATTTCCTGTCATGTAGTACTAATATTATACATTAGCAAGAGCACTAGAGGGCAGCACTATTTCCTGTCATGTAGTACTAATGTTATACATTAGCAAGAGCACTATAGAGCAGAACTATTTCCTGTCATATAGTACTAATGTTATACATTAGCAAGAGCACTAGAGGGTAGCACTATTTCTTGTCATGTAGTACTAATGTTATACATTAGCAAGAGCACTAGAGGGCAACACTATTTCCTGTCATGTAGTACTAATGTTATACATTAGCAAGAGCACTAGAGGGCAGCACTATTTCCTGTCATGTAGTACTAATGTTATACATTAGCAAGAGCACTAGATGGCAGCACTATTTCCTGTCATGTAGTACTAATGTTATACATTTGCAAGAGCACTAGATGGCAGCACTATTTCTTGTCATGTAGTACTAATGTTATACATTAGCAAGAGCACTACAGGGCAGCACTATTTCCTGTCATGTAGTGCTAATGTTATACATTAACAAGAGCACTAGATGGCAGTACTATTTCCTGTTATGCAGTACTAATGTTATACATTAGCAAGAGCACTAGATGGCAGCACTATTTCCTGTCATGTAGTGCTAATGTTATACATTAACAAGAGCACTAGA